>NC_050443.1:4112859-4272552 GCF_903995425.1 Onychomys torridus
GTGACTGATATTCATGTTCACAGGAGATCTATTTTAGACACTGAGTTCTCTCATATGAATAAGATGAAACATATACACATACACAGAGGTGGGGATAGGGTTGTGGTGACTGATGTTAGAAAGGACATGGTAGTGGATTACAAAAGTCTATCAAAAACTTTGGCAAGATTACTAATATTAGGCATGGGCTGTGGTGGCACACACCTTTAATCCCAGCACTCAGGAGGCAGAGGAAGGTGGATCTCTGAGTCAGCATAGTCTGCATTGTGAGTTCCAGGACAATATAGGGAAACTTTATCTTGAAAAAAAAGGGTTACTAATATGGGAAAATGAGACTCAGAGACCTTAGGTCTCTTTCACTTATATATTATGGTTTGAAAAATTATAAAAAGAAAGAACCTTAAAAAACAAATACCTGTGAAGATATTGAGTACAAGGAACCATTATTTACTGTTGGTGGAAGTATAACCTGGAGCAGCATGGAGGTTCTCCCCAAAACAAAGAGAACTACCATATCACCCAGCCACACCTTTCCTGGTGTATACCTTAAAGACTCTCAGTCCTACCATGGAGATACTTCCTCATCATGTTATAATATTTTGCTTTATGAGAATTTCTGTATTTCTCAGTAGTGATACCAATTTAGAGGGTAGTTGATATGACTGTGTTAAAAAGTTGTATAAAAATGATTCGAGGCTATCCTAGGTTTTTCTTTAATCCAAGATATGCAAACAGAAGTCATGAAATCCTATGTGCTTTGGGAGACATATTTTTGTTTTTAATTTATTTTCCCCTTTTGTGGGGAATAGGTTCTCTTCTAATGCAATATATCCTGATTATAGTTTCCCCACTCCACTCCTCCCAGTTCCTCCCTACCTCCTCTCCTAATTGGATCAACTCTTTTTCTGTCTCTAATTAGGAAAGAACAGGCTTCTAAGATATGAAAACAAAAAATAACACAATAAAATATAACAAGATAAAACAAAAGTCAGCACATCGAAATTGGACAAGGAAAACCAACAGAATAAAAAGAGCCCAACAGAAGTCACAGAACTGGAGTCCCACTTGTTCACACACTCAGGACTCCTGTAAAAACACGAAGCTGTAAGCTATAATAGACACGCAGAGGACCTGGCGCATACTGCTTCAGTCTCTGTGAGTTAAAATTAGTCTCGCTCAGTTGACTCAGAGGGACTTGTTCTCCTGGTGTCCTCCATCCCCTCTGGATCTTATACTCTTTGCACCTTCTCTTTCTGCTGGGTACCCTGAGCTCAGAGGGGAAGGATTTGATGGAGATATCCCATCTAGAGATTTGTTCCAAAGTCTCTCTGCTTCCCCTCTGCACAATGTCTGGCTGTTGGTATTTTTTTTCTCATTTGCTGCAGGAGCATGCTTCTCTGATGTTGCCAAAATAAGGCACTGAACTATGAGTGTGGCAGAATAGCAGAATATCCTTAGGTAGTCATTTTATCTCTGTTTCTTTTAAAGACGAGTAGTATTTGGTTTTACCCTAGGTCTCTGGGCTTTCTGGGGGAAATAGGAGTTTTCATATTAATTTATTTTAATCTATGCAGCTGGAACCCTTTTTCTTTTTATGTGATATATAATTACATGACTATATTGTCTTTTTTTGTTGTTGTTGTTGGAATCACATAACTACCAAAAATTCTTTACAACACACTGACATTTAACATTTAAGAAGATTGCTCTATTATCTTAGCTAAACTAAATTATTGATTTACTAACTTATTTTCGATGCCTCTTAATATTTTTATTTACTTTTGTGCTATTTACTTTAGCACAGTAGAGAGAGGCTTTTCTGTGTCTTGCCCAGTCTCACATCTGTTTATAAAATAATCACTCAGAGGCTTATATTAATTATAAATGTCTAGTCAATGGCTCAGACCTATTACTAACTAGGTCTTAAAACTTAAAGTAGCCATTTCTATTAATCTATATATTGCCAAATGACTGTGGTGTTAATGATCTGCTGGCATCTTGCTCCCTGGGCAGCTTGATGGCATCTGCCCCTGACTCTGCCTTTTCCCCTGTATCTCTGCTAGGATTTGCCCCTTGGCTCTTATCATGCCTTGCCATAGGCCATAGCAACTTTATTTATTAACCAATGGGAACAACACATATTCATAGCATACAGAAAGTCATCCCACATCAGAGAATAATTTTGCATGATCCACTGGGAAAATTTGTGGTTCTTGGCTGATCTTTCTGAGTCAATCACAGGCATACATACTCCATGCCATTATTTTTAACACATGTCAATTTTTTTAATATAACCAATTTATTAACTAGGAAACCAATGGGATGAGGAAACTATTTTCTAGAATATTTTGAGGAACTTTGCTTATTTGGTGCTTTTCTTTAAGCAGATTTATACTTCTAGATCCAAGACTGTTTTATGTCATTTAAGGCAAAAGTCTTAAATTTCAGGGTCATCTTTGTTGTTAGAACTCATTTGCATGGTAGCGAAGGTGTAAATTCCTAACTCTCAGAGTCTCAGCTTTCCTCAGCCAGCAGCACAGACCCAAGTCTAGCAATACTAGCTTGCTAAAGGAAATGATCATCTTTCCCTGGTCCTGCTGAATTAAGATACAGAGGACACCGAGAGGTTTTGTTGTCTCATTGTCTGAAAGAATTCCAGATTGTAGATAAACAAGCTTAAAGCCTCTGTTTTTTTTTTTTCTTCTTACACTCATCCTGTTGGTAGATTTTTCTCCATGATATTTTGATCAACTGTTTCAGATGATGAAGGAGTGTTTTCCAGACTGTGATGCTGATGATTGATGTTGTGAGGAGATGAAAGTAGTGCACACCCTTTGACTTGGCATTTGCTTAAACAACTGTTTAGTTGTGAGATGCTAAACCATCCTCATGCAGCATCATTGATGATGTCTTTATTGTTCTTTTATGAACCTCAAAATTATGGATCAGTTTCTAAGTCTATAGAGACAGATAAAGAGGGGCAGAAATGGAAAGGTACACACTTAGAGGAAGGAAAACCAACTGTATAGGGGATCAAGAACATGGGCCTGTTCTCATGCCATGAAGCATGAGAAAGGGGCATTGTGGGTCTAACCTAGCAATGTAAAAAGCCTCTGTTTGTCATTGTCATCACAGAAGAAAACCTACTTCAAACATAAATATGGTGCCATTGGAACTTTATCCTTATTTGTTATTTAAAACTGACATTTGTCTCTGTAGTTTATCTATGATACCTGTGAAAGGTTGGGAGTGGTAACGAATTCTCATTTTTTATTTAATAATTCAATAAATCATATTTAATAATAAAAATAAGAGCCAATCCATGTGCATTGGATGCAAAGTTATGATGTATAATGGCTAAGAAACCAGAGACGATTCTGAAATAACAAGTTATGTCACAATATGCAGCTGCCAAAAATAATAGCTGTTTTTATGAGCCCATGTTCTTGGTAAAGACTCTGACCAGCTCTGTGAAGTCTTGCTATTACTCTACTTCTCTCAGAAGCTTCGAGACAGCCCATATCAATAATGACTTTTGGCAAACTCTGTAAAGTAGAGCTGGCAGAATGGTAAATGCTGATGAGGTGGGGTCAGTAACAAAGGACACCTCTGCAGCCAAAGTCCCAGCAGGCAACACTGGAGATGCTTTGGAGCAAGTATGAGGTGCTCACTGGCTTTGATGGTGAGGTAAGTATAAACAAGTGAGGAATGGATGTTGACAGACAGGTGCATGTGACAACTTGCTCTTGTAGCTGTTCCCAGATAGTTTTCCTTAGGAATTGTTTCTGAGATGACACAGGGAAATGAGATCCCTTGAAATCATCTTAGCGTGGCTATACTTTACAAAGCAACAGAATTGAGTAAAAAGTGCAATAATCTCTTTAACTTCAACAGTAACCAAAATTAAAGATAAATGTTCCTCCTCTCTAAAGCTAAATAATTCCAATTTCCATATTCTTTATTTTATTGAAATGAAAGTTTTATGTTGAAATGCTTGCTGTTTTATTGGTTAAAAAAGAAAACAGAAGACCGTCTATCTATTATTAGTTCCTAAAACAAGATGTTTTTTTCTTCAGATAAAGGGGATTATTTATTGTTAGGACAATCACAGTTAAAATCACAAGACTGTATTTGAGATGCTGGATATGCAGAAGATTCTCCTGAATTCTGTGGCTTCGACAAAAATCAAGCTGCCTCAGGGTGCTTTATTGCATATTCTAATGTGACTTTTTTTTTTTTCCATGACAACATATATACATTTGAAGTAAGGTTTTTACTGTTTGCTTATTAGACCCAGAATTGTACTTTCTTATGCCTCATGGAACAGTCCTATTTGAAAATATAATACAATCCTACAATCAAATAAGGCTTAATAGGCCTTCATGTAAAACTAAATCCAGTAGAGAAATTATACCGAATTCTTCCCTATTGTCCCCCCAGTTACTGCACTGGTGAAAGGAAAGACACAACATATAGAAAACTCTGAATTAACTAGTATATTCAATATCGGTAATGGATTGACCTATAACAATAAAAAATGAAGAATGTTGGGGTAAATATTTGAAAAAGAAATGTGTTTATTACAAATTTTTCTTTTGAGAGTAAAAATTGCCAGATGTCATGCTTCAGCAGAAAGACTTGAAGGATGGTCATAGCTTTCAGGCCACGACTGAGAACGGCAGGTTGAATGGTACAGCCTAAAGAACATTTCCTTTATACGAGCAATACGCCTTGTGCGCAACTCTTTCCCTTCTACCACCTTAAAATTCAATGCATTAGTACTGTGACTTAGGCTGAAATTCTGGTCCTAGAAATGGTATTTTACAGATAATTCTGAGAAATCCAAGCCCCTCAGTCCGGTGAGTCCATGTGGTTTCTGTGGGTAATTGGATTGAGTCTTCAAAAATCTTGAAGCTAGCCAAAGTCTCACAGAAGCTCATTAGATACCCTGCTATGATGGAGTATAGGTTTTTCAAGGAAAAATAATTTAGATAAATATTGTCTCTTTGTTAATTGAGTCAACACAACAAAAGAATAACATCTGCACATCTCTCCCTCTGCCAAATGCTTTTAATACCTCTAAATCTAAATACTGGTGATAATCAGCATTGCAGCAAGAGGTCACAAGACTCCTGAGCGTCTCAAGTAGTCAGTGAGGAAGCCATCATCTTGTCTTCATGTCTTCTGTTCTGTCGTCTCTAGGCAAACTGAATGTTGGTTACAGCTTGTGTTCTCATCTAATGACCCACATTTCTGCAAATGGTGACATTAATGAGTCATTTAAATGCAAATCCCTCCTGAAATGCTCGTGAGTTAGGGGTGTAATAGCCACAGTGCAGAATCTCTTAAAATAGCAAGTTTGACTTGAATGTATTTTAGGGATTTAGCAGAATATATAGGAAGGGATCATTTTAGAATGAAAGAAAAAAAATGTGCCTGAGAAGTGATATATTCCTCTTGTTCTCTACTGTGGAGAACCTTACAATTGTACTACATGTAAATTATTACATTTAAAGTTAGATTTATTTTGGTAAATCTTTCCATTTTAATATCTTCATTGTCAACAATATAAGCATATTTTCCTACCTTTGTTTTTAATTGTAGGAGTTACATTTCTGTCATTGGAAAATAACTTTCTGCTCTGTTGTAGGGATAAGAAATTGCTTGAGGGCTGGAGAGATGGCTCTGAGGTTAATAGCACTGACTGGTCTTCCAGAGGTGCTGAGTTCAATTCCCAGCAACCACGTAGTAGCTCACAACCATCTACAATGAGATCTGGCGCCCTCTTCTGGTATGCAGGAATACTTGCAAATAGAATACTGTAAATAATAAATAAATCTTTAAAAAGTACTTGTATATTAAAAAAGAAACTGCTTGAGACTGATTAAATTGCAAGTATCAGATATGTATTTCTTACACCTATAGAGGGTAGAAAGTATAAGAGGGTAGTGCCAACAACTGTGGAGGACTGTCTTGCTGTGTGATAATTTGACTGAGAGTCATGTGTCCTTGTAGTCACCACCCTGCTAAAGCAGGCTCTCTCCAATAACAGCGTACTGATCCACTCATAAATAAGGCATTCTCCAGACTTCATGGCTTCATGGACTTCCCTTTGACCTCACTGAATTTTAATAAAAATTAAAATTGAGCATCGAGTTTTGGAGTGAAAATTCAAAAGCTGCTGGGAAGCAAAGAGAAATAAAATAGTTAATGGGTGCATCTATCTTTATCAACATAAAAGTCCAGAAAATACTTAGGAAGATTTCTATCTGCTCTACATGAAATTTTTCAATGCCTTTACTTTTCTGATTATTATGTTTCTATATGATGTTGTGTAGTTTCCTGAGGAAAAGGAAGTTGAATTAAATTAGTGCCAACCAATTTTTAAAAAATTCTTAGTCTTAACACATATGACTAAGGAAGTATGGTTTTCAATTTTTGTTACTTCCAATTTCGCACTAAGCTTCAAATTGTAGTGATTATCAGATGATGAAGGAGTGGAAGACAATATCTGTAAATACATGTGATTCTGTAGAATTTGCTCAATGTCACATTGACACATAGCAAAATCAAATAAGAAAAGCAAGCATTCAGAACCCAGCATCTTCTGAATTGTTCACTGGGTAGAAAGACAGTTATAAACTATTTCTAGTTTGAATATAGGATTTATCAAAGATGTTTCAAACCCCAAAATCATACATTTAAACATTTACATAAAAAGAATGCTATCATGAACTGTGGACCAATAGCTGTGGAGCCTCCATGGGACTGGACTAGGCCCTCTACATAGGTGAGACAGTTGTGTAGTTTGAACTGGCAGTGGGGTCAGGATCCTTCCCTGGTGTATGAGAGGGCTTTTTGGAGCCCAGTGCCTATGGTGGGATATCTTGCACAGCCTTGGTGCAGGGAGAGGGGCTTGGACCTCCCTCAACTGAATGTACCAAGCTCTACTGACTCCCCATGGGAGGCCTTGCCTTAGAGGAAGTGGGAATGGGGAGTGAGTTAGGGATAAGGCCGGGGGGCAGGATGAGAGAGGAGAGGGAGATCTGTGGTTGGTATGTAAAATGCATAGAAAATTGCTTAATAATAAAAAAAGAAAAAATAGAATGCAATCAGATGCTCAAACACTACACACAATTAAAACATTCATTAGCATTGTTGTGTTAGAAGTGTGTAGTGATGGAGAGTCAAGCCAAACACCAGGAAGAAACATTCTCGAATGAAATTCAAGTACTGAGAAAAACTGCCTTGAGGAGAGAATAGAATGAAGTCAGTCTTGGGATTTGAGGAAGTTCATTAAGGAAATATGACTTTGAATAAGGACTGAATTATGGGCAGGGGGCAGTCAGGTAATAATTTTGGATATTATGGATAAACAGGTTGGAAGTTTGGCTTTTACAGGACAGATACGTGCTGTGCAACCTGATAATCGATGTTGAATGCACGGGACTTACATAAAGGTGGAAAGAGAGGAAATGAATCCATAAAGTTGTTTCTGACCTTTTCATATGAGCCCATGATTGTCCCCAACTCCAATCATTATCATCATCATCATCATCATCATCATCATCATCACCAACAAGAACAACAACACAACCACTATCATCATACATCTGTTTTAGTGACAGAAAATCTGAAATGACCAATAGTAAAAGAAAGGAACATGGAGGAAGAATGAACCAATAGTTGCAGGGCTGAACTAATGCAGGGCACAGGAGAGCTCAGACAATGGATTTGTGTCTAAGCGTGGGACTGAAGGAAGCAATTGGAGGTTTAGACAAATCAAAACCATGAAGTCATTTATAATCATTTCTAGGTTGAAGACATGGTCTTAGGGAAAAGAAGAAACCAGGAAAGTGCTTGCTGTTATCTCTGGACTTGAGAGACATTAGCAGACTGACCTTGAGTTACATCAGCGAAAATTTTGGAAGGAAGTGAGGTTAGGGAAAGAGATAAAGCTGAAGGAACATGAATATGGAACTGTACTGAATGACAGAACATAGAAGAATTAAGGATGCTTCTTTTATCTCTATGGATAAATTTCCTTAATTTGAGAAAAGTGTTCTATGATTTGAAGATCTGGTTTGTGCCATTGACCTAGGATGTGATCAAGGGTTTTGTCTGACCAAATAGATGGATTTTTCTAAAATAGGCTGAAATAGAGAAAGTTGGGACTTGATGGAACATGTGATTCTGGGGTGGACACATGAGGTGGATATGTCTAGGAGATAAACTATCCAAAGCTCAGGGATATCAATATGTAAGAGCCATCAGGAATCTCACTGCCCTTTGCAGCAGAGAGGAGGCATATGTGAGTATTGTACCTTGTAGTAGATCACTTTCGTTATTGCATCAAAACGTCTGAAGAACGCTAATTTTGTAAAGGAAAACTATATTATGTTAGCTCACGATTCCAGTGGCTCATGGTCATGGTGTTTGCCTGAGCTTCCATCATGAAAGATGAAACCGCAATGTCAAGAACATGAACACTAAGCTCTCACTGAGAGGTGAACTCCAAACACTGTGATGGCCAGTTGGTGTGCCCTTCTCGGGAAGACTTTCTTCTGCTCTCAGCATTCCTTAGTTGCTTGCAGTTGTGGAGGATTGAGAGCCTTGTGAACTTCCCCCTTCCAATTAGCTGCCTATTGATGCTGTCTTTGTTCAGGTCACGGTGATGCTGTTCTTCTCTCTCTTTATCTTTTCCTTTACAGCTTCTACACCCAGCAGTATAAAAATTACAATGTGGTTACATTCTATTTTTTCAAGTGAATGCTTTTAATGAATACCATTTAAAAAATATCATGTTTCTGATTTCCTGTACATGCTTAAACATTTTATGTATTTCAGGTGAAAAACAGATTATTTCCAAAGACCCATACATATCATGTCTAATAAACATGTTATAGTTTAACAATGTGTAAGTGAGCAAAGTACTTTTCTCAGCCAGTTCTTTTACTGAAAGGCTGAATTTTGCCATTATAAAGAAAGGATCAATCATTTTATTATTTATCTCAAAAGGCAATCTTATTAAAAACTTGAAAGAATCACAAATCTAGACTTTAAAAATGAAAATCAGTCATTTCTACTTTAAATCTTCAGGGTGCATTTCCACTCATCAATATTTTTATTAAATCATATCAGGAAGCTGAGAGAAAAAAAAATGGGTACAAGGAACTAATCATCACCACTGATCACCAACCTAGTCTGGCATAAAAGGCATGTCAGCCAGCAATAGTCAGGTTTCCTTTGTTTCTTGACTTCAATGTGTCTCTCACTCAATTATTAAACGAGTGTCTTTCTAAACTTTAAATTGTTCCCCAAGATTTTTCCTTCCTTCCTTTGAATCCTTCCATCCTTCCTTCCATCTTTCATTCCTTCCTTCCATCTTTCCTTCCTTCCTTCCTTCCTTCCTTCCTTCCTTCCTCCTCCCTCCCTCCCTCCCTCCCTCCCTCCCTCCCTCCCGTCCTTCCTTCCTTTTTTTTTTAAATCAAGACCAGGATTTTCTGTTAAGCTTTGGAGCCTTTCCTGGAACATACTCTGCAGACCAGGCTGGTCTTGAACTCACAGAGCTCTGTATGCCTCTTTAATCCCAGAGTGCTGTGATTAAAGGCATGTGCCACCACCGCCTGACCCTTAAATTTACTAATAATCTAATTCTAACAATTTAATTCCTTCTAAGGATGGTAGTTAAATCATCCAGCAATAGTGTTTGGAAACAATCCAGTGGTAATGTTTGGAAAAAGTCAGTCACAATTACTGTAATACCAGTAACAGTGAGGGGCTAGAAACATTCTGTGAGTTTTCATACAACTCATATAGATAATGGGGGGTGCCACGGCCACGATGGTGTCGCCCGCATGACAAATGCCTTGGATGAGGTAGTTACATGGGAAAGGGGGGCTCGCGGCCCTCGGGTCTATGCCCCAGCAACCCCTCATCAATCTGCCTGACTCATGGTGCCAGTCTACACGGAACCACGCAGATCTGCTTGCAGAGGCTGGCTGGCACTCTGCCTTCTTCTCCTTGCAGCTGTGATTATTGCTGTTTCCTTGTGTATTGATTCCAGGAAGTTAACTCTTAATGTTCCTGATGTGCCCCATAAAGAGAATAATGATTCCTCAAAAGAGGCTTCAATACCCCCATCTATTATTCAAGTTCTTAGGCAAACAGTTCAAGAGGGTCCCAAAAGTTTAGGGAAATTCATGAATGATTTAGAACAAAAAGAACTTATGATTCAGAAGGACGAAGATTCTAGGGAGGAGAGAATGAAAGTAAAGGTACAGGCACTCATAGGCAATCCACACGCACAGCCGACAGCAGCTGCGAGGAAGCAGTTACAGGAATTAGCCATTCCTACAAGAATTATCCAGGGACAAATAGAGTTTCTCATCAAGGGGTGATGGTGGCCACCCCCTAACTTTATTCCTAGACATAATAATTATTTAGAACCATTACCTTTCACGGGAGCTCATGATAAACATGGGAACTGATGGATGAATCATGATGGTATGAAAACAGAATGACATAAATTACAATTCAGGGAAAGATTAGCTAGGTCCCAACCCCCCTGGTGCCTTCTCACCCACAGGTAAAGGTTAAATATTTTCACACATATAAGCCCATGGTTAGAACTATGGTGGGATAGGTTTAATTTTGATACAGAACAAACGTTTAATGATTATGTAGAAGGAAAGCTACAGCTAGGGCCGTAATGTTATCTGTCTGGATGAGAAACCACAAAAGGGGAAATAAAGGCTGTACTCATGAGATCTGTTAGTCATTCTGAGAAAATTGTGTTGATTCTATGTCTGTCACCCTACTGGCCGATTGCCATGTTTCCTCAAATAACTGTATAAAATTCACTGCTTGGTCTGAGTAAAATTGCAGCAGCTTCACAGCATACTCTCGTGTCTGTGTCTGTCTGTCACTCGCCGAATCTCAATTATCCTGAGTACCTTCAACCTGTTCTCCCTCGGTCTTGTGGTCCAGCTGAGACCCAGTCCGCGGCAGGTGGCACCCGAACAGGAACATGAAGGACAGGTAATTTCTATCCCCCTTTTTTCTCTTTATTCATAAGTAGGGATCGGCTCCTGTCAGGGTTCTGCAGACCCGCCGGTAAAGGCTCACCGGTTAAGCACAGGTAATCCAGAAGGTAAGCATGGGGCAGGACCTCTCTAAGGAGGACAAATTATTTGCATCTGTGATAAGGCATATGTTGGCAGAAAGGGCTATGGCTTCTTTAAGAGTTTTGACTGGACAATTACTCCCAGTCACTGAGCCCTTGAGCAGCTAGTAAATTAGCCTGGCACCATGAGTTGGACAGATTGATGAGGGGTTGCTGGGGACATAGACCCGAGGGCCGCGAGCCCCCCTTTCCCACGTAACTACCTCATCCAAGGCATTTGTCACGCGGCGACACCGTTGTGGGTGTGGCAGTAGGGGTTTTAAAAAAAGTGGCTATGCCCCATAAATAGCCTAAGGATGTAGACTGGTAACCTGAATCCCTACAGCACAATTAGAGGATTGGGATTTTTCAATCCCCTTCCCTAACCTGTAGACAGGGGAGGCAGGCCAAGGATTAAATTGATCACAAATAGTCAATATTTGTTTTAAGCAATATGTTTTTTTTTCTTTTTTTACTCTTTTGTAATTTCAAATATATAACTTTGGCCAATATTTTAATCATTCACCCCTATTTTTGCCTCCTAAGATCCCCAAAGGACACGGTTTAGGGAACTGATGTGTTGAAAATTTCATAAGCATATTTTGTGGAAATATGAAATGGTGCAACTGAAAAAGATCATGGTGATTTGGATGGGAATGGTCCTCATGGGCTCATACATTTGCAGGCTTGATCTCTATTGAGTGGAGCTGTTTGGGAAGAATAAGGAAGCATGGTCTTGTTAGGGGATGTGAGCCTTGTTGGAGGGTGTGTCACTACAGATGGGCTTTGAGATTTCAAATGCCCACCCAAGGCTCGCTCTCTCTCTCTCTCTCTCTCTCTCTCTCTGCCTGCAATTTGTGAATCAGATGTGAGCTCTCAGCTACTACTACAGTGCCATGTCTGATTGTCTGCCAACATGCCCATGCCATGATGATTATGTACTAACCCTCTGAAACTGTAAGCAAGTCTCCAAGTAAATATCTTCCTTTATAAGTTGCCTTAGCCATGGTGTCTATTCACAGCAATAGAACAGTAACTAAGGCATAGGTTAACCAACCCCCACCCCCCAAGTTACACACACACACACACACACACACACACACACACACACACACACACACTTTTCTTACCTGATCTAGGGTAGCTCACTATGATGACATCATCATCTTCCACCAAAAAAATTCCTTCTCCCCCTCTTCCTTGGGGTTCCAAAGGGAGGGACCCAATGGAGATTTCCAACCAGTGCACCTCTCTCTCTCTCTCTCTCTCTCTCTCTCTCTCTCTCTCTCTCTCTCTCCCCCCCCCCCCTTCTAATGTTTTGGCTGTGAGTCTGCTCCCGTCAGCCGCTGGAGGCAGCCTCTCCAATGAAGACAGGGCCAGGCACCAATCTGAGTACAGCAGAACATCATTAGGAATCATTTCATGGATTTTTTTTCCTAGTCATGTTTGGTTCTACCATAGGTTTCTGAGCTATCCTAACCACTGTATTTTAAGGTGTCATTTCTACAAATGGGCCCAAGCACTTTTCAAGTGCTCGGGCAGCTTGGAACTGTTGTCTGGGGTGACACACTTACAGATATCTGGCACCAGGGAAGTTTCTGTTTACCGTGATGTCCATAATGCCTTTGGTTATATTTGCATGTATGCAAAGTGTTAATCTATTCTCTTTAACCTTAAATATTGGCATTGTACCCATTACTCCTACAGGACTATTTGCATTTCTGATGAAATCCATAACTGTTGTACATTAATTGGAATCATTAAAGTTGAGGTTATGGGAGTTTGATTCATTCTTCATTCCATCTTTTTATGAGCTCTGAGGACAAGCAAGATGGCCCCGTAGGTAAAGGTACTGGCTGATGGGTCTGAGGACCTGAATTCAATCCCTGGGACCCACAAAGTGGGAGAAGAGAACTGACTCCTACAAGTTGTCCTCTGACCTCCACTTGTTTGTTGCAGCATGTGTGTCCCTGCATACACAATATGCATGCACAGAGACATGCGCCCAAATGCATGCTAAAACCAATGGATGTCAAATTTCTTCTCTAATTTTTTATTATTTCAGTTATATATGTGTGTGCATGAGCACATGGGTGCAGTGCCTGTGGAGGCCAGAAGAGGGCGTCAGATTCCCCTGAAGCTGGAGCTACATGTGGTTGTGAGCTGCTGTGTGGGTGCTGGAAATTGAATCCAGGTTCTCTAAAGGAGTAGTCAGCATTCTTAATGACTAAGCCATCCATCCAGCCCCCATGAACATATTCTTGAATAAAAATGCAAGGTTTTTTGGAAACAGAGTCTCCCTGTGTATCCCTGACTTGCCTGAAATTCACTATGTAAACCAGACTTGAACTCACAGAGATCCACCTGCCTCTGCCTCTTGAGTGTTGGGATTAAGGGCATGCACCCCCATGCCCAGTAATTTGCAAGGATGTCACTGAGAATTTTTCCACCAGTGTTCACTGGGAAAACTGGTGCGGGGGTTGTTTTTTATCCTTATCCAGTTTGAGTATCAAAGTAATACTGGCTTTGTGAGTTTGGCAGTGTTCCTTCACCATCTGTTTTTGGAGTGGCTCAAGGGATATTGGTGTTAGCCCTCCCTTAGACATTCAGCATAGTTTGGCGATGACCCTGTCCAGTCCTGGGCCTGTCTTTGTGGAGAGACTCTTCAATACCTCTCTAATATCGCTTTGTATAAGGACCTGCTTGAGTGCTTCTATCTTCTTGGTTTAGGTTTGGCAGTTGACATGTGCCTCAGTTTCCCCACTCCTTTCAGATGTTCCTTGTTTGGGGAATACAATTATTCAAAGTAGTCTTTGGTGATACTCTGGATTTCATCAGAACCTGTTACAGCCTCCTCGTTTCTGTTTCTAATTTTATGAACTTGGAATATCTTTCTTTTCATTTGGTTAAATTGGCCAATGGTTGTAGCTGAAGTTTTCCTCTGTCCTTCCTGGCCCACTGTCAGGACAAATCTCTCTCACCCACCAGACCCATAGCCACTCAGACCCAAATAAACATATAGAGGTTTATATTATTTTTTAACTATGGCCATGGCAGGATTCCTGTTGGCTAGCTCTTACATCTTAAATTAAACCATTTCTATAAATCTATACTTTGCCATGTGGCTTGTGGCTTACTAGTACTTTACATTTTGCTTCTCCTGGTGGCGGCTAGCAGTGTCTCCTCTATTCTGTCTTTCTCCTTGCTCTCTCTCTAGTTATAATGTCCCACCTAACCTTATTCTGCCTCACCATTGGCCAAACAGCTTTATTTATCAACCAATCAGAGCAACACATATTCACAGCACACAGAATGACATCATCCATCAAAAGGTATGTCAATCTTGTTCATTTTTTAAAAGAACCAGCTCTTGGTTCTACTTTGTATTTTAGATTGCCTTATTTTAAGACATTTGGGTGTTTTTAATATTGAAGTTTAAATTTAAGGGTAATAAGATATGCCTATTTTAGCCAGGTTGTGGTGGTGCATGCTTTTAATCCCAGCATTTGGGAGGCAGATAGACTTCACTGGGTTTGAGGCCAGCCTTGTCTACAGAGAGAGTTCTAAGATAGCCAGGGCTATGCAGAGAAGCCCTGTCTCAAAACAACAACAATAATAATAATAATAAATGGATAATAATAATAATAATAATAATAATAATAATAATAATAATAAATGGAAGAGGACTCATAAGTAAGTTGGAGAACCAAAATCTGCCTCCTTGGGTCATGCCTAAAGGACCCATGTGAGGTTTTATGCCACTCACATTTTTTCATGAAACCGTGAGCTCCAATATGCAATGTGTAGGCATCACATCTTCTTGAGGAATTATGTCTTTCATTAATCTGTAATGACCTTCTTTATCTATTCTTACTAACCTTGGTTTGAAATATACTTAATCAGACACCAGAGCAAGTACAGCAGCCTCTTTTTCAAATTCTTTTCCCTTGACAAACGAACTTCCAGTTTTCCACTCTCGGTCCCTGAGCATCTTTGCCAGAAACAAGGGTTTCTCAGAGACAACAGGCAGTTGGATCTTGGTTTTCAATCCAGTCAGTTCACCTGCATCTCTGTACTGGAGACCTGATAAGCCAAATTAGCCAGACTCGGGGTATATGGAACCTAGGTTTTGTGTGTGTGTGTGTGTGTGTGTGTGTGTGTGTGTGTGTGTGTGTGTGTCTATGTGTAAGTGTGTACATGCATATGTGTGTTCAGGTGTGGTGTGTGTATGTCTGTAGGTGTGTGAGTGTGTGTGTGTGTACACATGTGGTGTGTGTATGCTTGTGTGTCTGTGTGCCTGTGTTTAAGTATGCACATGTGTATGTGTGGGTATGTGCATGGTTGTAGGTGAGTGTGTGTGCATGTATGTGTGTTGATTGTGTTTTACAATGGTGTTTAGGCATATGCCATTGGGAAGATTGTTATTCAAAGGTGCTGATATCTGGTCTTATTTTGTTGGGTGGGTATTTTGTTCCTTGGTTCTGTTTCTTCTCTGGTTCTTAGGAGAGTGTGATGGCTGTGTGCTGCCTGTAGGAAATTCTTCTGGGGTTCTGATAGGTGTGGGCACTAATATAAAACTAAGGAACAGAAAAATGCTATAGCTGGGCAGTGGTGGCGCACGCCTTTAATCCCAGCACTCGGGAAGCAGAGGCAGGCGAATCTCTCTGTGAGTTCGAGGCCAGCCTGGTCTACAGAGTGAGTTCCAGGAAAAAAACAAAAGAAGGAGGAGGAGGAGGAGGAGGAGAAGAAATGCTATAATCAGCCAGTTAAATGCTTATCATGAGATATTTTGTAAAGCTTGCATTTTAGAAAACATCAAATCATTCCACACATAACTTGGTTAAGGTAACAATAATTTCAGACTAACATATTGTAACCGCATGATCAACCTAGGCACAGGCTGTAAAATTTGAAGGTCCATCTGTCCGTGCTTTACAGACCCCAAGAAATTTGTAGCTTCCTGATTTGATAGCTGTGGTCTGAAGAGGTTGTTTCGGATAAGGCTGTCTGTTTTATACTTTGCTTTTTCACCTTGGACATTGAATGGGGAAGTAAAAGTGAAATCTGGGCTCTGATGCTTGCCAAATGACTTATCTAGTCAATATGTTACATAAATAAGAATCTCTCTGCTTGAGAGAGAGCCTGAACCCTCACCTCAGATGTGTATTCATCCCTTTCTCCCCCTGCTGACTCCAATCCTCCTCTTTGGGATCTGAACCCTCCTGAACATGCACTTTGGCACAAACCAAATCTAAGATCACATCAAAAAGATCACCCTCCTTGATCAGGTAGGCTTCGTCCCAGAGATGCATGGATGATTCAACATATCCAAACTGATCAATGTAATATACTGAATAAGAAAACCAAAAGACAAAAACCACGAGATTACCCCAATAGATGCAGAAAAGGCCTTTGAGAAAATCCAATACCCCTTCTTGACAAAAGTACTGGTGATATCAGGGATACAAGGGATATACCTCAGCATAATAAAGGCAATTTATAGCAAGCTCATAGCCAACATCAATTTAAATGGAGAGAAACTCAAAGCAATTCCACTAAAATCAGCAACAAGACAAGGTTTTCCACTCTCTCCATATGTATGGTACTTGAAGTTCCAGCTAGAGCAATAAGACAGCTAAAAGATATTAGAAGGATACAAATTGGAAAGGAAGAAGTCAAAGTATCCTTATCCACAGATGATATGATAGTATACATAAGTGATTCAAAAAATTCCACTGAGAAACTCCTACAGCTTATCAATACTACACTGAGAAACCCTGTCTCAAAAAAGTAAAGTGGCTGGACACAAAGTTATACTCAAAAAAATTAGTAGCTTTCCTACATACAAATGGCAAATGGACTGAGAAAGAAATCAAGGAAACCTTTCAAAATAGCATCAAATAATATATCTAGGGTAACTCTAACCAAGCAAGTGAAAGACTTGTGTGGCAAAAAACTTAAAACACTGAAGAAAGAAATTGAAGAAGGTAACAGAAGATGGAAAGATCTCCCATGCCCATGGATGGGTAGGATTAACAAAACGAAAGGCCATCCTACCAAAAGCAATCTACAGAGTCAATGCAAACCCCATCAACATTCTAACACAATTCTTTACAGATCTTGAAAGGATAATTTTCAGCTTCATATCAAAACAAAAGACCAAGGATAGCTCAAACAATCTGAATAATAAAGAACTGCTAGAGGTATCTATCAGGTGTTCTGTGTCATGCGGGCCATTCAAAGAAGGAGAGTCACCCCAGAATGTAGTTTTAGGCTCTCTGGCAGCAGAGAGGAACACTTTTGTGAACTAAACCTAGAACCTCTGTTCACAAGCATATTTATTGATTGTACACAAA
Source organism: Onychomys torridus (assembly GCF_903995425.1). Taxonomy (NCBI): domain Eukaryota; kingdom Metazoa; phylum Chordata; class Mammalia; order Rodentia; family Cricetidae; genus Onychomys; species Onychomys torridus. The sequence goes on from NC_050443.1 coordinate 4,130,380, forward strand.
GGTTGTGTTTGGGGTACAACAAGTTCTTCATACCAAAGCCCCTTTGATCTGTTCTATATATTCCCTGAAGGAAATCATCACACTCCTGCAACCTTTAGTTAGTCTTTATTGTGTACTGTTTGCAGTACCCAATAATTCGAGACCTGCAAGTGTGCCTGGATAGTCTTGTGACCAAAGTCATGCAATGAATGGAGAACCTCCCCAGAAAAATAACTCTATAAATCATAGAAAACATTCACTGTTCTCTTCTATGATTTCTTCAAGGTCTAGGTACCATCAACAAACACTAATACATCTACTGTTAGATTAGATATGGTGAGAAACAACTAATTCATTATAATGTTTACCATAGATACAAAGACTCTATAGATTCCCACTATAAATATCATGCTCACCAAATCCAAGTTGTACTACAGAGCTATAGCAATAAAAACAGCAAGGTATTGACACAAAAAATATATATTGATCAATAAAATCAAATTAAAGACTCAGACATAAGTCCACACACCTATGAACATGTGAATTTAGCAGAATTATCTTTAGGAATCATTGTTTTCTTTTTTGCCTTTGTTGTTTGTGTCTACCCTAGATCTCTGAGCCATCCAGCCAGTATAGGGTGTGGGCTTCCTCTTGTGGCATGGGTCTCAAGCTAAACGAAACATTGGTGGGCCATTCTTACAAGTTCTGAGCCATCATTGCCCCAGAACATCTTACAGGATGTCACTTTTTCTTTCTTCTTTTTCTTTTTCGGGACAGGGTTTTTCTGGGTAGCTTTGCGCCTTTCCTGGAACTCACTCTGTAGTCCAAGCTGGCCTTGAACTCACAGAGATCCACCTGGCTCTGCCTCCCAAGTGCTGGGATTAAAGGTGTGGGCCACCACCGTCTGGCTAGTTTTGTTGTTTTTAAAGACATAGTTTCTCCATGTAACAGCTCTGATAGGTTTTTTTTTAATCTTTTTTTTTTATACTTTACTATTATCCTTTAAAAGCCAGTATATTTTTCTAATGAAAGGCAGAGAGTGAATCCAGGTGGGAGGAGTAGAGGGAGGGGAAACCATTATCAGGATATGTTATGTGAGAAAAAGAAATTATTTTTAATAAAAGGAAAAAAGGAAAGGAAGGAAGAGTGTGTGTGTGTGTGTGTGTGTGTGTGTGTGTGTGTGTGTGAGAGAGAGAGAGAGGGGGGGGGTGATCAGAAAGAGGCAACTCATGGTAGGGAGGAGAATTTGTGGAGGAAGATGGATGAAACAAAGTACCATGACATACATGTATAAAATGCCATAATGAAACCCATGATTTGAAATGCTAACTAAAACATTTAAGGGCCAGAGAGAAGACTCAAAAGTTAAGATCACTTGATGTTCTTGAAGAGTATCAGGTTCAGCTCTCAAAATTTATCTCAGATCGCTCACAACTATCTATAAGAGCATTTCCAGAGGATTCAAAGCTGTCTTCTAGCCTCTGCAGGCACCCCCACATGAGGATTCAAACACCCTACACATTTACATCCATATACACAAATAATAAAATAAATCCTTTTAAATAATCCCTGGGCTGGAGATAGGTTCAGTAGTTAAGAGTACTTGCTGCTTTGGCAGAGGACCAGGATTCAGTTCCCAACATTCACATGGCAGCTCACAACAATGTGATGCTCCAGTCCCAGGGGATCCAATGCTCTCTTGTGGTCTCTACAGGAACTGCATGCATGTGGTGCATAGACTTATGGACAGGCACATAAAAATTTAAAAATTCAAAAATATCTGAAAGACACTAAAAAAATTAGGGGAGAGGCAATGAAGGAGAGGGTGAGACAGTATGGGAGGAATATGTTTAATGTACTATGTGCTTGCATGAAAGTGTCCTTTGTAACAGCCATGTACAATGGACATAACAATGAAAATTATTTTAATAATCAAAGAACATAAGTGAGTAAATAAATAGATAGATAGATAGATAGATAGATAGATAGATAGATAGATAGATAGATAAATAAGAGGCAAGAAAGATTAATAGCACAGAACTTGTTGGAGTGGCCAACCAATGTCTGGTCCAACTTGAGACCCATGCCACAAGAGGGAGCCCATGCTTGATGCTGCCTTGATGGCCAGAAACCAGGGGCTGGACAGCCCAGAGACCTAGGATAGAATCAAACATGACTGGAGGGGATAAAATGATTCTTGATGATATTCTGCTGTACTTGTAGACCAAAGCCTAGCATAATCGTCATCAGAAAGGCTTCATCAAGCAACTGATGGGAGCAGATGCAGAGACCCACAGCCAAACATTAGGAAGTGTTCAGTGAATCCTGCAGAAGACAGGGAGGAAGGATTGTAGGAGCCAGAAGGGGCAAGGACCCCACAAGAAAATGGCCTGCAGAATCAGCTGACCAGGACTCACAGGGGCTCACAGAAACTGAATGGACAATCAGGGAGCCTATATTGGTCTGACCTAGGTCCTCTGCATATACATTATGGTTGTGTAGCTTGGTCTCCTTGTAGGACTCCTAACAGTGGGAGTGGGGGTGTCTCTGACTCTTTTGCCTTCTTTTGGGACCCTTTTCCTCCTACTGGGTTGCCTCATCCAGCCTTACTATGAGGGGATGCACCAGGTCTTATTGTACCTTGTTCTGCCACGTTGGGTTGACATCTCTGGGGGGCCTGCTCTTTTCTGAATGAAAATGGAGGAGTGGATCCGGGGGAGAGGGGAGGAGGGTGAGAGAGACTAGGAGAAGAGGAGGTAGGGGAAACTGCCATTGGGATGTAATAGATGAGGTAAATAAATAAAAAAGAAAAAGTAGTGAACACGTGAAACAAAAATTGAGGAGTTGGGATGTAGTTCAGGAGAAGGCTTGCCCAGTATGCATGAGGTCCTGAGTCAAAGTCTGAGTGCTGCATAAACCAGGTGTAGTGGCATACATCTGCAATCCCAGCACTTAGAGAGGAAGGAGAAAAGTCATCTTTAGTTACAGAGTTCAAGACCAGCCTGAGCCACATGAGAGCCTGTGTTGAAACAACATTTAAGTGAATGAAATAGGAAACAAACAAGTAGAAACCCAAAACATTTTAAAAGGTGGATGTAATCAATGCAATAAATTGAAATCGGGAAAAGGAGTGGAGGTGGGTAAAAAGTAAAGAAATGAAGACAGAGATTGCAGGGACTCTGGTGAATAAGGGAAGGAACATGCACTAGAAACTGTGTGTGTGTGTGTGCATGTGTGCGTGTGTGCGCGTGCGTGCGTGCGTGCGTGCGTGCGTGCGTGTGTGTGTGTGTGTGTGAAGGAATTAGGAAGTAAAATAGGGGGATTGAGTTTCTACTGAAGACCTAGGGTAACCCCTCTACAGCCACAGTCCCTTTTGCCTTTTGTCATTTGGGGTTTCAATTTTTTTAACTAACTCATCATTAGTCCACACTCTGCCAACCTTTAGAACAAATGCTTGTTTCTTCATGACCAAACACCTTACACAAAATATATGCAGAGTGACTTATGGATAAGACCCAAGTGAAAATATTTTAATCACATATAAGTTTTTGAATTTTTGTCTCTTTTTTTTCTTTTTCTTTATTCTTCTCTCATAAACTACATCCCAACTTCAGCCTCCCCCCTCCCTCCCCTACTTCCAGGTCCCCTCCAGATACACTGCTCCTCCATTTCCCTTCAGAAAAGAGCAGGCCCCCCAGGAATATCAACCAAACACGGCATAGCAAGATGCAATAAGACTAGGCATAATCTGTCAGAATGGCTACGATCAATAAATAACACAAGAGGCAGTTCACGCTGGTGAGGGTGTGGAGCAGAGGAACACTCCTCCATTACTGGTGGAAGTGCAAACTTGAACAGCCACTATAGAAATAAATATGGGGGTTCCTCAGAAGACTGGGAATTGATCTACCTCAAGATCCAGCGATACCACTTTTGGACATATACCCCAAAGACAATCCATCCTGCTACAAGGACACATGCTCAGTCATGTTTATTACAGCTTTATTCATAATAGCCAGAAACTGAAAACAACCTAGTCATCCTTCAACTAAAGAATAGGTAAGGAAAATTTACATTTACACAATGGAGTATTACTCAGCTGTTAGAAAAAAATGACATCATGGAATTTGCAGGCAAATGGATGGAACTATTAAAAAAAATCATCCTGAGTGAGGCCACTCAGACCTAGAAAGACTAATATGGTATGTACTTACTTATAAGTAGATATTAGGTGTTAAGTCACTGATAATCATGCAATAGTACACAGACAGAGAGGCTAAGTAAAAAAAAAAGGGGGTCTGGTGAGAGAAAAATGCATGGATCTCCCTGGGAAGAGAAAATAGAAGATATCTTGTGGGTGGACTGAACAGGTAGGGAAGGGAACATGGAGCAGGTAGGGAAGGAGGAGAGAGTGCCAAGAGAGTGCAAGCCATCTTCTGTAACCAGACGGCTCCCAGTGGTGGGACTGGGACACCAACCCAGCCACAAAACCTTCAAACCACAACCTGTCCTGCCTGCAAGATATGCTGGAGCAATGGTGGCTCAGAGCTTGTTAGACCAGACGCATGAGTGGTCTGACCTGAGGCCTAAGTCATGAGAGGGAGCCAAGCCTGACACTGCCTGGATGGTCAGGATCCAGAAGCTGGATAGCTCAAAGACCTAGGGTAAAACCAAGCCAGACTGACAAATAAATAAATAAAAATAAAAAGTCATTGAAATGATTCCTAATGATATTCTGCTATACTCATAGAGCCTAGCCAAATTGTCCTTAGACAGGCTTCCTCCAGCAACTGATGGGAGTAGAAGCAGAGATCCACAGCCAAACATTAGGTGGAGCTTGGGGAACCCCACAGAAGAAGGGGAGGAAGGATTGTAGGAGCCCTGGAGGTCATGAACACCAGGAGAACACAGTCCACAGAATCAACTAAGCAGGACTCATAGGGGCTCACAGAGACTGAATTGGCAATCAAAGAGCCTGTACAGGTCTGCATTAGATCCTCTGCATACATGCTGTGGTGGTTTAGCTTGTACAAGACCCTTAACAGTGGAAATAGGGGTGTCCCTGACTCTTTTGCCTGCTCTTGGGGCCCTTTTCCTCCAATCAGGTTGCCTCATCCAGCCTTGATATGAGGATTTCAAATTTTTATTTTCAATTTTTTTTACTCACTTCAACTAAACGAAAATATATTCTAGCCCTCATCATTTTCCTAAATGACTTTCAAGATTTTCCTTTCTACCTTCAGACTCAACTGGTTTGTATATGACAGTGTTACGTTTAACTTTTTCCTACTCTGAGTGACTACTTCGGTCATTAATTGGCTAATATCAGAAAGTTTTCAGACTGTATTTCTTTAATTAATTTTTTTCTATTTTCCTCCATATTTCCTTTTTAAATTTTTATTTGTGTGTGTGCGTTTTAAGTTCACAATTTTGTATTGGGTCACATTTACAGCTCTCCCCTAGATGCATGTAGCCATCAGGACACAGGCTGGACATACTTCCAAGGTCACAGTAACTTCACAGAGAACAGAACAAAAAAGAACGTTGACACACCTGTGCATTTCTGACCCACACTGGGAAGCTCCAGACATCTTGCACTTTGCAGGTTTTCACAGGATCTCCTGATTGAGAGATGGTCCACACCCAGCTGATGATGTCAGAATTCTTGGGGCATTGTGCCAGAGATCTGGAGGGTTCTCCACACCAATCTCTATGTTGCATAGCTAAGAATGCCAGAAAGTCCACAGAGAAAAGCTGTGTCATCACCTGCCAAGGTCCCATGTAAATCCAAGCGATGTCATCAGTGATTGGGGAGGGCCAGCGAGATGGCTCACTCAGCAAAGGTGCTTGCCATCAAGCCGTATGGCCTGAGTTCAATTCCTTGGACCTGCAAATTGCTCTCTCCTGTACAGTAAATAAATAAGTAGATGTTTTTTAAATAAATAAATACTTGTGGAATGTGTGGGATCATAGCAGGGGAGGGGGTGTAGACATACTCGCTAGATCAATAGTTCTCAACCTGTGGCTCTCCATCCCTTTGGGGTGGGGGGCGCGAATGACCTTCTCAAAGGGATCGAATGTCAGAGATTCTGCATATCAGATATTTACATTACAATTCATCATGATAGCAAAATGACAATTGTGAAGTAGCAATGAAAATATTTTATGGTTAAGGGGTCACCACAACGTGAGGAACTGTATTCAAGGGCTGCAGCATGAGGAAGGATGAGAACTGCTGTTCTAGAACCTTACCCCAGGAGGAGTCAGCAGGATGGAAACACCTGAGCATCTGTAACTATCTCCCAGCACCTGTTCCCACCTGCAGCACTCTGCTGAAACCAGCCACGAGTCCTGGGTACCACCGGAGACTGTGACTCCTCCCATCACACCCAACAAAGGAGAAATGGTGCTCCCTAGTAGACACAAACAGGGGAGACCCAAAAGATGCAACCTCTGTGTGTGCTCCCAGCTCTTTGTAAATTAGGAAATAACCCAGTAAAGCGTCCCAAAACAAAAACACAAAAACCTCATGATGAAACAAAAGATCACTTAAAATGATGCCTTTTTAATGTGTGTCTGTGTCTGTGTGTCTGTGTGTGCAGGACAGAGGACAACCCTGGAGAGTCCGTTCTCTCCTTCCACCAAGTGAGTCCCAGGGATCAAACTCAGGTCCTCAGGCTTGGCAGCTGAGTGCCTTTACCTGCTCAGCCCTTTCACCAGCCCAAGACACCGTTCTTAAAGGACACAAAACAAATGTGCTCTCTCATTTTATTGATAATCCACATAGGTCTAAATGTGTAGCCAATTCTGTTGGGCAAAAAGAGAGGATCTGAAGCAATATTAGCATTATTGGAGATAATTGGAAGGTCTATGTAAATCCTCCCAACCATAGAATAACTATCAAGATTCAAAACAGCTTTTTTTTTTGGGGGGGGGGGGGTAGTTCTAGCTCCCAGCATGCTTGGAGGACTATGCTTGTGTTCCACACCCAGCATAAATTTTTAAAAATATATAAGGCAGATTTGATCAACATAGTCAATATAAAAACCTGACCATCTTTCCATAAAAATATGTATACATATTTACATCAGTTACTTATGTCCTTTCAAAGCTGCCCAGTGTGTGAGACTCAGATAGAATGGAACCCTGTATATTTTTCCATATATAGGCCTATAGAAGCTTAATCTATACATTAGGCATAACAAATGATTAATAATAACAAAATTGAGAACATTAATTATACACCATACAGTCATTTAATACGATCGAGTTATTTCTGAGATTTACCATTTAATTTTTTTATTTACTACATTTATTTATTCATCTATCCATTGTGCGTGGGTGAATGGATCAGGGGACGGCTTGCAGGAGTCGGTTTTCTCCTTCCACCGTGTGGGTCTCAGGGATTGAACTCGGGTCTTCCAGGCTTGACATCAAGTACCACCTGCTGAGCCGTCTCACTGCTCTCCCCTGCCCCACTTAATATTTTCAAACCTCGGTTGACAGAGGGCAGCCTAAGCCAGAGAAGGGAGAGCACTAGTAATCGTAGTTTGACCTTGAAATTTAGCCACGAGTGGTTGTGCACACCTGCAATCCTAGCACTCGGGAGGCTGAGGCAGGAGAAACCCGAGTTCAAGGGCAGCCTGGTCTACATAGTGGGGGGGGGGGGGGGGAGACAGAGAGGCTGCCTACCCGCATTTAATATGCTAGATAGTGATGGCACGCATATAAAACGGTAACGACGCACAAAGATGATGAAGGGATCCATCTCTGCTTCCCTTTGGGGAGATGCTGGAGGGGTTCTGTACAGTCAGAAGCCCCGGAGATCCCATATCCGGAACTCATCCGGGATCCTATACCCAGATCCACTGCAACATCCGCTGCCCTGTAGAATACCAGGAACCGGGGGCTCAGAGCCACACCCAGCATCCAACATCAATCACACCCTTCTTCCTTGCGCCGAAGGCCTCCCGGACCAATGAGAGGGAATGACACATTGGCCAATCACATGGCACCGTAGACTTTTTCTGCCCAGTTCCAGCTGCCCTATATTAAAGGGCTAACGTGGAAGCCTCGGGGCGGTGAGTCAGCAAGTCCTGTCTGCGGCTTTTCTCTCGCATGCATTTGTTTTCTTCTGTTATTCAGGCGGGGTGTGTGCACGCTTCCTTTTTTTCTCCCCTTTTCCTCTCCCTCACGCCTTGACCCACCAGAACCAGCTGGCGTCCTAAGCCATGGCCCTCTGGACTTACTTGAAGCAGGGTAGCCAAGACACTTGGCGGTACTTATATTTAACCTTTTTTTTTTTTTTTAAAGGAAAAACACAACTCGCTACTAGACCGAATTCTCCAACACTTTGCTCCGTCCAGCGGGATCCGTAGACAATCCTGCCGACTTTCATCCGACTCTTTTCTGACTTTGAAGTAAGTAGAGGGACCACAAGAGACGGTTAGCTGAGCTGGGGGACCTCGGAGGAGCGGGTGCTCGTGTGGCCTCCCCGATACAAAGAAAAATATTAGCATGGGTAGGCGTCGTGAAGGTTGGAGACCTGAGAATTTAGAGGGTGGAGATAAGATTTATGTTATTCGAATTCATGGATGTGAGGCCGGGGACCAGGAGAACCCATAGAGAAGCAGGCGGGTATGGACAAACCCAGTCGTTTTATCCAAGCGGTTCATGTGAGTTCTCTTCTTGCATGGCAGAGAGATCTTTGATGTTCCATTTGCCCGGTGTAATCCTTCAGACTCGCCCCCCCCCCCCCCAGGAGCTCAAAGCATGGGGGCAAAGACTGCCTTTGCATATCAATAAAACCTGGTCTTTGATGTTGGCCGAGGTGTTGAGTGGTAGCTGCTAAACAAATACATCTGACCTCTAATACTTCCAAAGGTGGCAAAAGGAGATTGTTGTGGATTTAATTAGTCATCGGAAGGGTAACCCTGTGGAGAACCATTGCATCCTCTCCAAGGGGAAGAAGATGCAGTATGATAATCAAGGCAGATACTGAAGTTAATTAAGTAGTGGCAAGGAAAAAGATAACAAAGATTTTCAAGAAACCAGGAGCTCCGCAGAGGCAGGCCAGGGGTTCCCTGTAGGAGGGAGGGTGAACCCGCTGATCCCTGACTTTGAAATTCAGCCTCACCCACAAAGCAATTCAATTCTTACAGTGTTTGTTGTTGTTGGAGTTGGTTGGTTTTTTTTAGACAGGGTCTCAAGTACTGTGGGCTAGCCTCCAAATCACAGTATAGACAAGGATAACCCCCAACTTCTTAACCCCCTGCTTCCACCTCCCACATTCTTGGATTACAGGTGTGCACCACCACACCTGATTTTCTGTGTTGCTGGGGATGGAACCCAGGGCTAAGCAAGCATCCTCCCAATCAACTGACAACCCTAACTGAATTTCTGCAATTTCAAACCATGTAGTTTATGTCATTTTGTTAGAGACCCATGCAAATTTACCTCTAATATTTACCCCAGATAACTTCAGGGTTTATGTTCTGAAAATAAAAATGCTGTTTTTCAGAACCATGGTATGTCAAAGTCAGGAAACTTAACAGTGACAGGATACCATTGGCCAACATTTAAAAAACACTTATTTTAGTCTGATGTTGTGGCTCATGCCCTTGATCCCAGCACCAAAACCAGATAAAATCATGAATGGAAAAAAGGTCACCAGGCAGTGGTGGTGCATGCTTTTAATCCCAGCACCTGGGAGGCAAAGACAGGCAGATCTCTGTGAATTTGAGACCAGCCTGGTCCACAGAGAGAGTTCCAGGACAGCCAGGGCTACATAGAGAACCCCTGTTTCAAAAAACAAAACAAAAAGTCAAAGGCGATAGATTGTGAGACCCCAAAGGGTCTAATTAAGAATAAATATCAGCCAGGCAGTGGTGGTACATACCTTTAATCCCAGCACTCAGGAGGCAGAAGCAGGGGGATCTCTGTGAGTTCTAAGCCAGCCTGGTCTACAGAGTGAGTTCCAGGACTGTTATATAGAGAAACTTTGTCTCAGAAAACAAAAAAATAAATAAATAAACAAATATAAATACTTGGGAGGAAGAGCAGGCCTAGTGAGTTCCAGGCCTGCTAGGACTACATAGTGAGACCCTGACTCAAAAAAAAAAAAAAAGGCTTAATGTTTATAGTTTGTTTTTAAATGGTTGGGCATGTTTTCATTAGAGTTTTTACATTAAATATTAACACCTCCAACATGCAGCCTGTGCCTCACATGGGTGGTGTTCGGGCACTCAATGGTATGCTTGCTCACCAGCCCCACCGTGTGTGTGTGTGTGTGTGTGTGTGTGTGTGTGTGTGTGTGTGTGTGTGTGTGTGTTTCTCAAGCATGCATGCATGCATGGGTTTGTGTGCATAGGTGTGGGTGTAAAATAAGTTCTGGGTGGCACCAAGTGAATTTGTTTTGACCCAGTTTTCTGATGGAGACGTTGGAATCCAAAGTGTACCAGAGGAATTTGCTTCACCTGTAGAAGTTACCCTTTCAACCTTTCCTTCAGGGTTGAAGGTTTAGCTTAGTGGGGAGTGTGCTTGCCTGGCCTGTTCAAGGCACCATAGGTTTGATCTCCAAAGCTGGAACCAAAAACCCCTTAAATAAAAAGAAATAAGAAGTTGAAAGCTGTCATTTTCTAAGAACCCAAATATTGGAACAAAACCATCCTGTTGGATTGGATTGAAAGCCATAACAGCCTCTGCCTCTGATACCTATGGAGCATGTCACGTGAGGTTTCTGAATGCTGACTGATGATTCTTGTTCATTTATTCCCTTTTTCCTTTTTAGTCTTTTTCCTGCCTATCTATCTAACCTCTATCTGTCTGTCTATTTGGAGACAGAGTCCTACTTTGTAGCCCTAGCCTACCTCAGATTCACAGAGATCTGCCTGCCTCTGCCTCCTGAATGTTGGGATTAAAGGTGTGCACCACCATAGTGACCTTATTTATTTATTTATTTATCAATTTATTTATTTTGGTGTTTTGAGAGAGTTTCTCTGTGTAGCCCTGGATGTCCTGGAACTCACTCTGTAGACCAGGCTGGCCTCAAACTCCCAGAGATTCACCTGCCTCTGCCTCTCGAGTGCTGGGATTAAAGGTGTGTGCCACTGCCTGGCTTATTTTATTTTATTTTATTTTATTTTATTTTATTTTATTTTATTTTATTTTATTTTATTTTTTAATTAGACCTGTTGGGAGTTCTCAAAGAATCTACTGACACACACTGTCTCTCTGTCTATCTCTCTCTCTCTCTGCTTCATTCATTATTATTTTCTTCTGGTTTTGGTTGGCCTGTTATTTCTCACTTACAGTGTATAGTTGGCTCATGAAATGTGAAGCTAAGTATCGTACAGTTAGTATTGTCCATATGTGCACAATTGTGGGGTCACTCACTTGAACATGGACAACCCACCAGTGGCCACGCACCCCAAGGAAGAACAAGTCTCCTCAGTAGCTATCAATAGCTCTTGAGTTAGGGGTGGGGCAAATATCCACCCCTCTTCCCATCCACACCAGAATGATGACCGGCTTGGTCTTGTTCTGGCAGCCACAGCCCACGTGAGTTTGTGTGGGCAGCAACAGCTCTCCTGGCTTTGAAATTCTTTCCCCAATTTCCCATCATATTATTGCAGGAAGCAAAGCCCCATCTAAGGATTATTCGTGGTGGAGAGCGCCCCCTTTCCTGGTCACAAAGAAGACTGCCTGTAACTTTCAACTCTGCAAAGTGCCAGCCACCAGTTAGAAGGGGGAGCAGGCTCCCCTGGTTTCAATCTCGGGGGCTTTTATGATCTCTGAGTTGGCAGCATACTGAAAATGGGGATCCTAGCAGTTTCTTAAAGCGACCGCGCGAGAGGAGGGGCTGCTTCTGCGTGGTGGCCTGAGCAGGAATCTGGTCTGGATTTTACCAGATACCTCTTCCTGCAGTGTCCAATCCCGTTGAGTTTTGACTAATAAGAGGAACATAGCTCCACACAACACCAGCAGCTGCCTGGGAATTCTTCTCAGAGGCAACACACACACACACACACACACACACACACACACACACACACACAGGCAGGCAAAACCAGGATTTGTGACTTCAACCAAGAAATTAATTCAGAGCAAGCCAGATGGGAAGCAGGGTTGGGTTTGTTTCAAATAAAGCAATGCTCCAGAGGAGGGTGGGGCATACCAGATAGGACATGAGCTTCTCAAAGGAGACTCACAGTTAGGTTTCTTTTGGTGGGTATGTATAGGATCTTGATGGCTCTTAAGTTACATCTCTAAAGGTTGCCAAAAAGTACCAAGCCCTCTCCCTTCTTTCTGACATTGCCCAGAAAGTAATTTGTGGGGCTGGAGAGATGGCTCAGCGATTTAAGAACACTTCCAGAGGACCCATGTCTGGTTTCCACATGAGTGGCTCACAACCACCTGTAACTCCAGCTCCAGGATATCTGACGCCCTCTTCTGGCCACTGCAGGCAACACACACATACACACACACACACACACACACACACACACACACACAGATTTCAAAATACCTTTAAAATGTTATTTGTAACTAGATTAAATGTTAAAGGCATTTTTCTCAGCACAGGTGGTTTTTTGAGGGCCATCTTCTAGGACAGGAGAGCATGCTAGAGAATCAAAATCATCTGTTATTTTAGCCAGAAGTAAACCCAGCCTAGTTCCTGTCTGTGCTGTTCTTGATGGAGATGTCGTCAGGAAGGCATCACCTGGCTCTAAATGATGGTAGTTCATTTATCTTCTTAGCCAGGATGTCCTTTGGAGAACACATACGGTGTCAGTGGGCCTTTAGGTCCTTGTCTGTGGAGTCTGACGTGACACGTGTCTTTCAAAACAGCAGGCTGGGTCTCCAGAGCATAGCGTCTATCCTGCACAAACTCCTCTCTCTCCACATCACCCCAATTCCATATCTCCCCACCCTGCCTCGGGCTGTCCATCTAACAATGCTTTTCAGAGAAATGTCTGCCATCCACTTGCCCGGCTTAGCCACCTGGAATTCTCTCCAGCTTTTTCTGTGTTTTCATTTATCAGTTTCACTGTTTCGAACCTAGATGTGGGTTAATTTCTCCCCCTGGGCTTCTCAATATAGTAGACTGATGATTTCATCAGTCCTTTCAAAGGACTCAGTAGTGATCTCTTCAAATACATAGGTTCCTCAGCTTACACTGAAGCTGCATCTCAATAAACCCGAGTGGACATGGAAAGTATCATAAATTGAAAATACTTGTGGAGTTTTAATTTTATTACACTTGTTTTATCTGTGTGTGGGTATATGCGTAGGGATGCACAGACGCCATGTAGTGTCTGGAGTCAGAGGCCTATTTATACAAGTTGGTTTTCTCTTTGCACTTTGTACATACATCTCAATTCTAAGGCCGCCCAGGACTAGGCTCTGCATTCATTCATTCATTCATTCATTCATTCATTCATTCAGTGTGGCTGGGGTTCTGGAATGCAGCCAAGTGCTTTACCAACTCAGCTGTATCCACAGTCTCTCAATCATGTCCATAGGTAAATGAAGCTAGCTCATTGTGTGCATTTTATCAATGATGAATTAATGTTCAGCATCTTTTCATTAGTGGGAGTGTGAATACGTGTGTGTGTGTGTCTGTCTGTCTGTCTGTGTCTGTGTCTGTGTGTATATGTGCATGCAGATATATGTGGGGACCAGAACACAGCCTCAAGAATCATTCTTGGGTGCCAGTTCATTTTATTTTACACATGGACTGTGTGTTATTCTAGTATCACTTGTCAAAAAGACATTCCTCGGGCTGGAGAGATGGCTCAGAGGTTAAGAGCACTGACTGCTCTTCCAGAGGTCCTGAGTTCAATTCCCAGCAACCACATGGTGGCTCACAACCATCTACAGTGAGATCTGGTGTCCTCTTCTGGCTTGCATATATGACTACATAATAAATATTTTTTTAAAAAAAGACACTCCTTCATGTAAGTTCCCACTATTTATGGATAAATCTGTTTGCTTTAACGTGTAGATATGCTTGGTGGATATTTTCTGAATGATTCTATTATTTTATTATTTCCACATCTGACATCATTCTTTCTATATTTTTGTCTTAAAGTTAAAAGTCTTGGACATCATAATTATATTAAGCCTTCCTTTGAATGCTTTTGGCAATCTGAGTTTTTTGGTTTGTTTTTTGGTTTGGGGGGTGGGTTTTGTTTGTTGTTGTTTTGGTTTGGTTTTATGCAGTACTAAAGACTGAACCTAGTATGATGCACATACTGCACACTCTACCACTGATCCAAAACCCGACCCTCTTTTTGATTTTTATAGACTTTAAAAATTCTGTCTTCATTACTTTATGTGAGTGTTTTGTCTGTGTACCATATACATGCTTGTTGCCCATGGAGGCCAGAAGAAGGTACCAGGTGCTTTAAAAGTAGAGTTACATGGTCAGCAGGTACTTTACTCTTAATCCCTGAGCTGCACCCTACCCTCATTGTAAGCCACAGTGTGGGGTGTGGGGAATTGAACCCAGGTCCTCTGGAAAAGCAGCCAGTGCTCTAACCACTGACCCATCTCTCCAGCCCTGTGTGTGTGTGTGTGTGTGTGTGTGTGTGTGTGTGTTTTGAGACAGGGTTTCACTCAGTTGCCTGCCTCGACTTCCCTGTGTTTTGTACGAGGACAATGAACTTGTAATCCTCCTGCCTCAGCCTCTGAAGTTGTTGGGATTCCAGGCCCATGCCACTCAGCCTCTGCTTTACATTTATAGCTGGTTTATGCCATAAGTGTTATCATCGACCATCATCATAAATACTGTTCCATATAATAGCCTTGCACCCAGTATCACCGGTTCAGAGGTCACAGTGACTCTCTTAAGATTTATTGATGTGCATGTGTGTGCACCACATGTGTACCATGCCTGCAGAGTCCATAGAGAGTGTTGGATCCTCTGGAGCTAAAAGTTACAGGCAGCTGTGAGGGGACACACACACACACACACACACACACACACACACACACACACATATACTGGTGTGGGTCCTGGGAACATAGTCTCTCAGTAAATCTGGAGCTCACCAAATTTGGTTAGACTAGCTGGCCAGCAGGTCCCAAGAATCCTCCTGTCTCTGCTTTTCCAGTGCTAGGATTACAGGGTTATGCCACCCCACCTGCTTCCTGCACTAGTGCTGAGGATCCCAACATATGTCCTTAAACTTGCCCAGCAAACACGTCACCGGCTCAGCCACCTCCCCATTCCCTTGGCCCCATTGTTTTTAATAACTCACTGCTTGCCTGATTTTCCCACAGATCCAGTCAGTGTCTTGGTGCTCGTCTCTCTGAAGACGAGTCTGTTCTTCCTTAAGACAGAATGGCCTCTTTCTTTTCTGACTATGGCCTTATGTGGTACTTGGAAGAACTAAACAAGAAGGAATTTATGAAGTTTAAGGAGGTCCTCAAGCAGGAGATCATACAGTATGGGCTGAAACAGATTCCTTGGACCGAAGTGAAGAAGGCATCTCGGGAAAGCCTTGCCAACCTCCTGGTGAAATACTATGAGGAGGAGAAAGCCTGGGATGTGACCTTCAGAATCTTCCAGAACATCAATAGGAAGGATCTCAGTGAGAGGGCAGCAAGAGAGATTGCTGGTGAGTTGGTTAAAGCGTCTTTACAGTGAGGATCGCGTCATGGTTTCAATACTTCCTCATGCCTATCTACCATAGGACCAGCAGGTGTCAGGGGGACATTATTCTCCTTGAGGAAGGAGGCAGATTCATGTTGACGTGTTATCTCTGATCCGTGTAGTCAGATGTGTGAGGGTTTCATGCCCTAACCTACCTAGATTGTTAAAACTTCTATTCTACCTCAGGACCTCAGTGATTTTACCCTTGCATCAAAACCGGAGACTTAGCTCCAGAGTGAGGTGGTGGCTCTGTGGATTTGGGCTGGCAGCAGCAGAAAACACCTGCCTATAGATCACATCATGGGGGCCAGGAAGGTGGCTCCATCTGGGTAAACATCTCAGCAGCCTCGTAAAAGCCAGGTACTTGTAGCAAGCTGGCCATTCAGTGTGGTGAGTTCTAAGCCAGCTGAAAAGAAACTCATCTCCAAAAAAATGAGATGGAGGGGCTGGAGGGGGTAGCTCAGTGGTTAAGAACATTTGCTGCTCTTACAGGGGACCTGGGCTCAGTTTCCAGAGTCTGCATGGTGGTTTTACAACACCCAAGTGTTAGGGAATCCAGCGCCCTCTTCTGTCCATTGAGGGCACTGCACACATGTGGTATGCACACATGTATACAGACAAAAGCACCCATTAGGCATAAAATAAAACAAATCTTAAAAAAAAAAATAAAAGTGTAGGGCAGCTGAAGAAGACACCCAGTGTCAGCCTCTAGTCTCCACATGCGTGTGTACTGTGCCCCTCCCCCTACTTACCCCCCACGTACACACTATGTCTGTGTTTGAAACAACTATATAATCTGATGTGACACAGGATTTCTCAGTCTTTATCTGTTTCGATCTTTAACAAGCAAAACACTATAACAGAAAAGCCATGTTTCATAAACAGCGTATTATTAAGAGCCACACTATATGTATCCTGATATAAGATATGGTGGGCAGTGGTGGTGCATGCCTTTAATCCCAGCACTCTGGAGGCAGAGGCAGGTGGATCTCTGAGTTCAAGGCCAGCCTGGTCTACAGGGCGAGTTCCAGGACAGGCAAAGCTACACAGAGAAACCCTGTCTCAAAAAACTGAAGGAAAAAAAACAATAATATGGATTCTTTAGGGTTTGGTTCATTTCTTGTCTTTGAAGTTCTGATGTCTTACTTTAGAGCCTAGATAGAATCCCCCAACCCAGATCATTGTGTTTGTGAGTCAGTGATCATCTTAGATCTATGGCTACAAAATATTCTTCACTCCCCAGTCTTTGTTTGTTGTTTAAAAATTGTCTCTGTGCTGTTATTTCTATCCCCACTTGTTCCAGGGACTCCAGGTGTACATATTAAATCATTAATTTAGGATTAAATAAGGAGAACAATTAGGAACTATTTCATATGTATGTGTACCATTGTGTACACTACCCTAGGAGGCCAGAAGAGGGTGTTTAGACCTGGTACTGAACAGTCATGTGGATGCCTCTCTGTGAATGCTTGGAACTGAACCCAGGTCTTCCTGGTGCTTTTAACCACCAAGCCATCTCTGGAGCCCCCGTGTTAGATCTTCATATGATGCCTTGTGTATATCTTTCTATCTTTTTGTGCTTTGGGCTGGCTTTTGTTTCTAACTGTCCTTTTTCCCTTCACTCCCTGTTCAGCTACTTCTAATCAATAGCAAACCCACCTGTTGGCTTCTTTGACTTTTTGTACATTATTATTTGTGTACGGACACACATATACTTGCATACCATGATGAAGGTCAGAGGACAACTTTGGATAGTTAATTCTGCTTCTATCATCTGGGTCCTCGGGGACCAAACTCAGGGTTGTCAGGTTTGATGGCAAATGCCTTTACCTCCTCAGACATCTCACCAGCCCCCATCCATTGATTCTTAAATTTCGTTAGTTCTCCTCAGTCTCAATTGATCACCCTACTTGCCTTTTATTTTTATTGAACACCTTTGAAAAATGGTTATACTTGGTATACAAGATGAGTTTCAGTATAAGATTTTCTTTTTTCCATTTTTTTAGATTTATTTCTTTTATTATTATTGTGTGTTTTAATTTTATACGTCAGCCATGGGTTCCCCTGTCCTCCCCCCTCCCACCCCCAGCCCCACCTTCCCCCCACCTTGGGCTTACACAGGGACACATGTTCAGTATAAGATTTTCATGTGTGTGTATCTATGTGTGTGTGTGTGTGTGTGTGTGTGTGTGTGTGTGTGTATCATTGTGCTTTGCTTACACAAATTCTTACAATGTCCCCCTCCCCCATGGCTCTTCTTCTTCTTTCCCCTCTCACTTATTCCCTCTAGCCCCCTAGATAGATTCCTTCTTGCTTTAATGCCTTACATGAGGGGGGTTGTATATAGTGGACATTTAAAAATAACTTGTAGAAAGTACACGTACGCGTGTGTGTCCGTGTGTGGGATACATGTATGAGTGCAGTGCCTGCTCAGGCCAGAAGCCTTGGATCCCTCTGGGACTGGGTCATAGGCCATTGTGAGCTACCTGATGTGATTGCTGGGAACCATTCTCAGGTCCACTTGAAGAGCAGCCAGTACTCTTGACTACCAAGCCATCTCTCCAGCCCCATAATTCTAAACTTTTAATGTCAGCGGGATAGTGCCTGTTTTCATTGTTATGGAGTCAATCTTCTATTAACTGTGATTTTTTTTACAGTGTGGTGCTATCATGGTAACCATGATCAATTACACTCTCTTGGTGTGTGCATCTATGTATGTGGTACAGGTTGACAAGTTTGGGGGGCCATACAGTCTGCCATACCCAGAGTTGGTCTTTCTGCTGTCCCAGGAGAACAGCTATGCATGCCACAAGGTTCTGTATGACCCAGAGAATGATCTATGATCGCCACACTTTTGGTTTTGAATGAATACAATGATTAAGTACATAGCAATTCAAAGTAAAATTATAAATAGCAGGTAAGTGATAGGTAGGTAGATAGATAGCAAAACATCATCAAAATGGGCACACAAAACATTCCATAGAAATTGACTAGGGAGGTGTCTTTAAGAGAATCATCTGTGGTTCCCAGGCAGGGAGAGTCCCAAGCAGGGCAGAGCGGATCCTCTCAAGTGATACTCCCAATTGAATGTAGTGGGTAGCTGTTCCAGCTTTGACCTCCCAGCACTGCCCCTAGTGTGGCAACAAGTAACTGCCACACCTGCCTATGACCTGCCCCTGGGGCATGGCTGAGACAGGTCCCTTTAAGACCTAAGATGTATAAGTGCTTGCTGAAATAGCACGTGATAGTTTAATAATCTAACATTCATGATACACACACATGAAAGCTGTGCCCAAGGGCCAGTGAAAAGCTCACATTAACCAGCATTGTTCTGGGCCCACAGCTTACAGATTCCTAAAACCATACATCGTAAGCGGGCTGAAAAAAAATGACTCGGTGTTTAGGAGCATGCCCTGCTCTTGCAGAGGACCTGAGTTCAATTCCCAGGACCCATGTAGGGTGGCTCCTGGCCAGGTGTATCTCCTCTAGTGGGAGGAGGGATTTCAATGCCTCTGACTTTCACAAGAACCCACTAACACATAATTAAAAATGAGTGTTTTTTTAAGGGTACATCCTGAGAATTAAAATGTCAAGGTCGGATCATATATGGGTGAATGTTTAACTTTGATGTGTTGTGGGTTTTTTTTTTTCTCTCAGGACACTCAAAGATCTATAAGGCTCATTTGAAGAACAAGTTGACCCAGGAATGGTCCAGAAAGTTCAACATCCCCATTCAGGATTTCCTGAAGCAGAAGTTCACCAAGGATGAATGTAATCGTTTTGAGCACCTTTTTGTTTCCAGGGTAACCGAGAGGAAAACACACACAGTGCTTCTGAAAGGAGTGGCAGGAATCGGCAAGACACTGATGTTGGCAAAGTTGATGCTGGCCTGGTCCGAAGGCCTGGTGTTTCAGAATAAATTCTCCTACATCTTCTATCTCTGTTGTCAAGAGCTGAAGCAACTGAAGACAGCGAGCCTAGCCGAGCTGATGTCCAGAGAGTGGCCCGGCCCCTCGGCTCCCATAGTGGAGATAATGTCCCAGCCGGAGAAACTCTTGTTCATCATTGACAGCCTGGAAGGGCTGAATTGTGATTTGACGGAACCGGAGCTGGAGCTGTGTGATAACTGGCTGGAGAAGCGGCCGGTGAATATACTGCTGAGCAGTTTGCTCAGGAGGAAGATAGTCCCAAAAGCCTCGCTCCTCCTCACAGCTACCCCGGAGACCTTTGACAAACTGGAGGACAGGATCGAATACACCGAAATGAAAATCATGATGGGCTTTGATGAGAACAGTAGGAAGATGTATATCCGAGGCTTGTTCCAAGATAAGAACAGAGCCCAAGAAGTCCTCAGGTTGGTGAGAGGAAATGAACAGGTGTTCAGTATATGCCAAGTCCCTTTGCTCTGCTGGGTGGTGGCTACTTGTCTAAAAAATGAGATAGAGAAGGGGAGAGACCCGGCCTCTGTCTGCCGACGGACCACCTCCGTGTATACCACTTACATCTTGGATCTGTTTACTCCCCAAAGTGCCCAATATCCAAGCAAGAAAAGCCGAGAGCTGCTGCAGAACCTGTGTTGCCTAGCCGCTGAGGGCGTGTGGACTGACAAGTTTGTGTTCAGCGAAGAGGATCTCAGGAAAAAGGGGATCCTCAACGCTGAGATCGCGACACTGCTAGACATCAAGCTGCTTCTGAAGAGCAGGGAACCCAAGTGTTTTTACACATTCTTCCACCCGTCTATCCAGGAGTTCTGTGCCGCCATCTTTTATCTGGTGAAGAGCCATAGGGACCACCCGAGCAAGGATGTCCTAAGTATCAAGACACTCCTGTATACGTTTCTAAAGAAAGTGAAAGTACAGTGGATTTTTTTGGGCTGCTTTATCTTTGGCCTTTTGCACAAATCAGAACAAGAAAAGCTAGAGGTGTTCTTTGGCTACCAGCTGTCCCAGAAGGTAAAGCAAACGTTGTATCAGTGCCTGGAAACGATAAGCGTCAACGAAGAGCTTCAAGAAGAATTGGACAGCATGAAGCTGTTCTACTGTCTGTTCGAGATGGAGGACGACATCTTCACCATGCAGGCCATGAACTTCCTGCAATATATTAAGTTTGTGGCTAAGGATTATTCTGATCTGATTGTCGCCGCCTACTGCTTAAAGTACTGTTCTACACTGAAGAAACTCTCCTTTTCAACCCAAGACATCCTGCAGCATGAACAGGAGTTCAGTTACATGTGAGTCCATGCACTGGCTTTTCTGTCTCGTGCTCGGGCTCTGCCCCTGCGGGTTGATGATGTCTAGAGAATCCTGGTTCAAAACTCACCCTAACTGGTTGTCCACTGCTGAAGGTCCAGCCCAGAAACCACATACACACACACAACAAAACCAGACTCAGCAGCTTGTGTGTATGTGTGTGTATATATGTTATATGTGCATGTACATTCTATATATGTATATGTGTATATATGTGTGTGTGTGTTTGAATATATATATAAATTAAAAGATTTGAGAGTGGAAGGCATGATGGGTGGGAGAAGGAAAGTGATATAATTCTGTTTCAATTAATAGAAATCTATTTTTAAAAAATAAATTTTAAAATAAAATAGAGCTTTTAAGGGGAAAACCACAAAAAACACTTTTTGTCGGCAGCTTCCATTCTTTCTAGTTTTGGTTGGAAGCCTAGCCTTTAACGGCTGAGCCATCTCTCCAGCCCGGCAGCTTCCATTCTTTGAAGTTTTTTTTTTAGTTTATGCGTATGTGGCTGTGTGTTAGTATGCACATATGTAGAGATGGCCTCAGTGGCTGGAAGTGGGCATCCGGTCCCCAGGAGCTATAGTTACATATGGTTTGTGAACTGCCCCAGGGTGGGTTCTCGGCTCCAGTTCTTACTCCCTGAAGAAATACAAGCACTCTTAAGTTAACCGGTGCACTGTCTCCAGTCCAGCAGGCTCCATTTCGAGCCCTACTAGGCTATTTGAGCTTATTGTTTATTTTTTGTTAATTTTTTTTTGAGACAAGAAGCTGTGGCAAACCTGGAACTCAGATATCCATCTGCCTGTCTCCAGAGTCCTGGGATTAAAGGCATGCACCAGCATGCCTGGCTTTTTTGATTAATTATTAGTTTTGCCTATTTATAGAGTAGCAGGAGATGTATCAGTTCATTATACCCAGGGGCCAAGGGAGTGGCTCAGTTGGCATAGTATTGCCTATAGTAACACACAGGTGTCCTGCATTTGTTCCCCAGCATCATAGAAAACTGAGTACAGTGGTCCATGCCTGTAAGCCAAGCCACTCAGGTAGTGGAGGCCCATCAGAAACTCAGGGTCTTCCTTGGTTATATAGCAAGTGCAGGGCAAGACTAGAGTACATAAGACAGTGTATCTAAAGAATAAAAAATAGTAGTCAAGCTGAGTCACATATGGAGTCTCACACTCGTAACCCCAGCACTGGGGGAAACTGAGGCAAGAGGGTCTCTGAGCATTTTAAACTAGTCTGGGCTGCATACATAGTGGGTTCCAGGTCAGTCTGGTCTAAAGAGTGAGATCCTGTCTCCCCCTTGCCCAAAAGAAAAAGTCAAACAACAGAAATACATGCGTATAGTTTGTGATTTCTGGGCTCTTTTTTTCCATCCTGAGATTAGAATCCAGGGACTCGTGTATGCTAGGCTAACACTTTACCAGGAACTGCGGCCCCAGCTCATTTTTTTTGAGACGTGTTCTAGCCTTCTCTCCATCCTGTAATCAAGGCTGGCCGCAAACTTCTGAGCCTTCTGCAGCAGCACCGGCTAGGTTGACTCTTTAGGAGCCCTGGAATTTACCCTGGGGACCTTCCTCTTCTTAGTTCCAGTGACCTCGTTATCAAAAAAAGCAGTGGTATTAACCCAGCCTATTGTGAGGATGGAGCATGGTGGTCTCTGTCCCGTGTGTTTTCTGCTCCTCTGAGATAGGAGCATCCCACTCAGACTCTTCCCCGCTTCCCTCAGACTTTCCTAATCTCCCAACTGCAAACTGCCTTTTGAAAGTGAAATGTTGTAGGGAGTATGGGAATGGCTCAGTTGCTATACAAGTATGAGAACTCCAGGATCCACATTGTTTAAAAAAAAAAAAAAAAAAAGGCTATGCATAGCAACAAAGACCTATAATCCCAGCACTAGGGAGGCAGAGACATGCAAGCACATTCGTGTACACACATGTGTGTGTGCATGCACTCACAAACATGTACCCACAAAAACAAACTGACTCATATTCAGAAATCATGTAAAGTGAGCTGGCAAGATGGCTCAGCACTTAAAGGTAGCTATATTCAAGTCTGATGACCTAAGTTCAATCCTTTGGACTGTATGGTAGGAAAACTGATTCCTACAAAGTTGACCTTTGAACTACACACATACACACACACACACACAGAGCCTGAACTTAGCTAGCTACCCTGACTTGGGGAGTCCATTTGCTGCACTTATGCGCTGTGAATAGATTGATTTAACTGTTTTTGAAAATGAGTAGGATTTGAAAGCACTGGCAGGCTTTATTATTTATTTGTGTTTGGTGTGTATGACTCTTTCGCCTACATGCATGTGTGTACATCGTGTGCATACAGTGCCCATGGTGGCCAGAAGGAAGATGTCATTGCCCTGGAGTTGGAGTTAAGGATGGTTGTAAACCACCATGTCAGGGCTGGAAACTGAATTCGGGTCTTCTGCAAGAACAGCAGATGCTCTGATCCAGTGAGCCATCGCCCTAGCCCCATGAATTAACTTTTCAACAACGGAATGTCTTCCTTTCTCCTCTGTTCCAGGGAAAAGCTACTCGTCTGTTGGCAGGATGTGTGCTCTGTGCTCATAAGGAGTAACCACATCCAGGTACTCCAGGTGAAAGACACCAATCTCGACGAGTCAGCCTTTTTGGTTTTGTATAATCATCTGAAGCATCCAAACTGTACCCCTCAAGTTCTTGAGTAAGTTAAAGGTCAACTTTGATTCGGTCATATCATGGAAGTAACTAAGCCCCCACTACCTTTCAGCTAACTGCGTAAATGGAGGCTTACAATCTGGCCGGCTTGGCACTGCCAACGGCTGTTGCCAACCGTTCTTCACTGGGGGTTGTCCCGTGAACTGTAGGATGAGGAGAGCACGTGTGGGCTCCTCTTTCTAGATGCTTGATAGACGCTTCCTCTTGTGGCAGCCAACCTTGCCTCCAGACATTGCTCAGAGTTCCATGTAGAAGAGAAGATCACCCCATTGACAGCCAGTAAGCTGTCATCATGAAATTGGAGTACTCAGTCCTTATGGGACATAGGAGCCGGTCAGAGCCAGAGCTCGGGCTGGATGGGGACTGATGGATCTTTGCTCTACAGGGTAAATAACGTGTCCTTCCTGTGCGACAACTACCTCTTCTTCGACCTGTTGACCCAGAACCGCAACTTGCAGCACCTGAACCTCAGCCTCACATTCCTCTCCCACCTCGACGTGAAACTCCTGTGCGACGTCCTGAGCCAGACGGAGTGCAACATAGAAAAGCTGCTGTGAGTCTCCCCGTTTGCCTAGCTCGCTGACGTCTCCTCCAAGGAGACCTCTAAGCTTTGACCCATCTGGCTGTGATTTAAAAAACTAACACCCCGGCAGAAGCAACGTTAGAGTAAAGGGGGTTTATTGAATTCAAAGTTCCAGCTCACGGGGCCACCGCTGGTGGGAGTCAGGGCAGCAGACACTCCAAGCAGGTAGTCACATCACATTCACAGTCAAGAGCAAAGGGCAGTCGGCAAATGTATGCATGCTAGTGCTCAGCTAACTTCCTCCATTGTATACAGTTCAGGGTCCTCCTTCCTGGAGATTGGTGCCACCCACGGTGGGCGGGTCTTACCACCTCAGTTGACTCCATCAAGAAATCACCTACAGGGTTGAGAGCATTGGCTGCTCTTCCAGAGGTCCTGAGTTCAATTCCCAGCCACCATGTGGTGGCTCACAACCATCTACAATGAGATCTGGTGCCCTCTTCTGGCTTGCAGGCAGACATGCAGACAGAGTACTGTATGCATAATAAACAAATCTTAGAAAAAAGAAATCACCCTAGACACGTCCACAGATCACCCATCCCCATGTAGAGAATCCCTCATTGAGACTTCCTTTGTAGGTGACTGTAGATTGTGTAAGGCTGACAATCAAAACCACAGGAGGACTACAGTCTTGTTTTGTTGTTGTTGTTGTTTCGAGACAGGGTTTCTCTGGGTAGTTTTGGAGCCTGTCCTGGATCTCGCTCTGTAGACCAGGCTGGCCTCGAACTCACAGAGTTCCGCCTGCTGTGCCTCCTGAGTGCTGGGATTTAAGGCGTGTGCCACCACCGCCCGACTAAAATGTGTAGCCCAGGCTGGCTTTAAGCTCGTGACCCTCCTGCCTCTGCCTCCTTCCGCAAAGTCTCCCAGCATGCACCACCACAACCAGCCCTGTTTTTCTACCCTTCGTGTGCAAACTTAGTCACCTTAAAACTGATGACACGAGCCAGTGAGATGGACCGGTGGGTTAAGGCACTTGCTGCCAACCCTACACCCTGGGTTTTGTCCCCAGGACCCACAGGAGAAAAGAAAGAGCCCACTTCCACAGGTTGTCCTCTTTTGCTCCACACGCATATTAATTAGTAAATGTAATTGTAAAAAAAAAAAAGTTTTCAGCATACATCATACATTTTTTATTTTTTATTTTTATTTTTATTTTTTGGTTTTTCAAGACAGGGTTTCTCTGTGTAGCTTTGGTGCCTTTCCTGGAACTCACTCGGTAGCCCAGGCTGGCCTCGAACTCACAGAGATCTGCCTGCCTCTGCCTCCCGAGTTCTGGGATTAAAGGCGCGCGCCACCACCGCCTGGCTATTTTTTTAAATTTTATAATTAATTTAATTTTACCTATCAGCCATGGATTCTCCTGTCCTCCCTCCTCCCACCCACCCCCACCCTACTCCCAGTCCACCACCCATTTCTACCTCCTCCAGGGCAAGGACTCCCCTGGGGATTCAGCTCAGCCTGGTAGATTCAGTTGAGGCAGGTCCAGTCCCCTCCTCCTTCCCCTAGGCTGAGGAAAGTGTCCCAGCATAGGCCCTAGGTTCCAAACAGCCAGCTCATGCACTAGAGACAGGTCCCGGTCCCACTGCCTGGGGGCCTCCTAAATAGTTCAAGCTAATCGACTGTCTCGCTTATCCAGAGGGCCTGATCCAGTTGGGGGCTCCACAGCTTTTTGTTCATAGTTCATGTGTTTCCATTAGTTTGGCTATTTGTCCCTGTGCTTTTTCCAATCATGGCCTCAACATCTCTTGTTTATATAATCCCTCCTCTCTCTTGCCAATTGGACACCTGGAGCACCATGGGGCCTGGCCTTGGATCTCTGCATCTGTTCCATCAGTCATGGGATGAGAGTTCTAGCATGACAGTTAGGGTGTTTGGCCATCCAATCACCATAGTAGGTCATTTCAGGCTTTTTCTCGACCATTGCTAGTAGTCTACAGTGGAGGTATCATTGTCGATTTCTGGGGACCTCTCTAGCACTTTGCTTCTTCCTAGTCCCATGTGGTCTTCATTTATCATGGTTTGTTATTCCTTGTTCTCCCTCTCTGTTCTTGATCCAGCTGGGATCTCCTGCTCCCCTAAGCTCTCTTTCCCTGACCCTTGCCCTTCATTACCTCCCCTCACGTCCAGTTTGCTCACGTAGATCTCATCCATTTCTCTGTCATTGAGTGATCCCTGTGTCTTTCCTAGGATCCCGTTTTCTAGGTAGCCTCACTGGAGTTGTGTAGCAGTCTAGTCATCTTTGTTTTACATCTAGTATCCTCCTATGAGTGAGTACATACCATGTTTGTCTTTCTAAGTCTGGGTTACCTCACTCAGGATGATTTTTTTCTAGATCCATCCATTTGCCTGCAAACCTCACGATGTCATTGTTTTTCTCTGCTGAAAACACTGGGCTGTTAGGAGCATTGTTGCTCTCTCAGAAGACCCGAGTTCAGTTCTCTGCACCCACATGGTGGCTCACAGCCATCCGTATCTCTAGTTCCAGGGGATCTGATGCCTTCTTCTGACCTCTGCAGGCATCAGGTATGTGTGTGGTGTGTGTGGTGCACAGACACATGCAGGCAAAACACACATGAAATAAGGAATGCATAAGTCTACTTTTAAACCTTTTTTAATTAAACTGATTATGGAATGCGAAAGTTAATTTCTAGATATCTACAGCCACTTAGGAAACCATTGCCTGTGTCCAGCTTCTGTGGACTCTGACATGCCTTAAAACTGAGAACGCTCACTGCTAAGTGAATGTTCCATGGTTGTGGGAGTCCATTTGCTGCAAGATGGGTGCTCACAGAACACTGACATTCTGACCAGCAGGAAGCTAGATGAGAAACTCCGTGGCTGTTGATCAGATCTAGGTGGATCTCAGGTACTGCTGGTGGGATGAATTGGATTCAGAAGCAAATCATGTGGCTCACATATAACGTTCAATGATGGACAAGACTGTGTGGTATTAGAGATGAGGACAGTGGATCCTTGTTTGGGGCTAGTGACGGAAAAGGGGATGAGTATGGAGGAGGACAGTTCCTGATTTGTGCAGTCCTTGTCCTGTTTTTCTGCCCTGGATACTGGTGTTCTGTATGGTTCTATGGTAGCCATGCTTCTGCTTTTGAATAATTGAGTTTATTGAGTATATAGCATGGAAAACTAAAACAAAAAATCAGTAGCAAGCAGCAGAAAGAAGGCACAGAAAACTAGCAAATTATTGTCAGATCAGGCACCAGCATGTCTGTCAGAGACTAGGCTAGCCCAGTGAGAGAGGAAACTAAAGATACCATCAAATCGGGGCCTAGAGACAGCCAGCGGAAATTGACTGGGGAAACCTCACTGAAGCCGTCAGAGGAAATTCCTTTGGGCCCCCCAAGTAAAAGAACAAATAATAGCAGATAGATAATGTCCGAAAATAACATGAACGAGACAGGTGCTTACGCTCGTCCAGCAGGAATGACCAGGGAAGCCTTGAAACAGCCCCGCAGGAGTTGCTGGTGGAGAGTTCTCTCGGAGGCGGTGTAGAGCGAGTGTTCTCTCCACCCATGAGTCCCTCCTACTTCCCACCCTCCTTTCCCACTGCAGGCCATTAGGAATGAACAGTAAACAATAGTAACCTCGTTGGCACTGGCTTACCTTCCCAGGAACACCGTGTTTTCACACCGTGAGTGCTCTCCTGTCCCGGTTACAGACCCAGAGGGGCCAGCCCCTCCCTGGACAAGGGGTCTGAGGGGACATTTGCAATAAACATGCTGGAGTCTGAGGCAGGAAAACTCCCTCACTCCTGAGTCCAGTTTCAACAAGCTTAAACAGCACATCACAGTTTACCAGTGTAGTGTACATTACAGCTGGTAACTCAAGGGCATTAAATACACACACACACACACACACACACACACACACACACACACACACACACACACGTTCTCTCTCTCTCTCTCTCTCTCTCTCCAATAAATTAATCCAATTTGAAAAAAAATGGGCTGGGAAGATGGCTCAGCAGCTAAGAGCACTTGCTGCTCATGCAGAGGACCCAGGTTTAAGTCCCAGCATCCTCACTGAATGGATTATAACCACATGTAATTCTAGTTCTAGTGGATATGATGCCCCCTTCTGGCCTCTAGAGGTACCAGGCACACATGTGATGTGCCTGCGTACATGCAGGCAAACACACATTAAAACTATCTTTATTTTTTTAAGAACAGTGTCAAGTTCTGTGAGGTCTGAAACCTTCACAGGGATAGCAAGGGAAAGAGTTGTGAAGCCAGAGAAGAATATGACGTTCTTCCCCCCTCCCCCCCGCAGGGTGGCAGGCTGTCAGCTTTCACCAGATGACTGCAAGATCTTTGCCTCCATCCTGATCAGCAGCAAGACACTGAGGCATCTTAATATCACATCCAACAGCCTGGACAAAGGGATATACTCCATGTGCAAGGCTCTGTGCCACCCGGACTGTGTCCTGAAGCACTTAGTGTAAGTGGCCATAGTGGGAGGGGCGCTATGGAGAACTGTGGCCGGGGAGATGGCGCTTGCCTGCCTCATGCTTGACAGCATCGGTACACTCCCTATAACCCCAGAGTGGAGGGGTGAAGATAGGCGGGTCCTAATGCTCAAGGAGCGGCCATATTGGAGCACACCAAGGAAGACAGGCAGCGACAGCCTCTGGCCTCCTCCACAGGAGCACACATAAAGCATAATACACACTGTTAGATTTCTGAGGCCGCATAGCAAGACAGACAGTGGGAAAAGAAACTGGAGCCTGATCTTGACAGACCAGACTGTTTATTCCAAACTGGCAGAGGACAGTCAGTCTCCTGTGGGAAAAGGGTGCCTGTGTGGCTAGCCGTGAGTCTTCATAGGGGTGGGTGAGGGTGTTGTTGGCATCCATAACAGGCTACGACTGTCCCTTGGGCTTAGGATGCAGCTATAGGGTGCTTGGACAGCTCCACATTCTTTTCTTGAATTGTCATACCTTGCTGTGCTTACCCACATACCAGAGTGAGCTATTTATAGGAATCCTGTACAGTGACTGAGGCATTCTGTCACACACCACACAGAGAAATTAATTAGTTCTAGTATTTGCCCATTGAAAGAGCCCCATAGCAGAAATTTCAAAGCCTAAACCTAAGAATTACAGACAAGCCAGGAAGGGGTGGGGTGGGGGGGTGGAGAGGTGGCTTGGTGGTTAAGAACACACACACACAGAGACACACAGACACACACACACACACACAGAGACACACAAACACAAACACACACACACACACACACAGAGACACACAAACACACACACACAGAGACACACACACACACACAGACACACAAACACACACACAGAGACACACAAACACACACACAGACACACACACACACACACACACACACACACACACACAGCTCTTGCAGAGGACACATTTGTTTCCTAGCACCCAGGTCAGGCAATTTTAACAGCTGCTTGTAGCTCTAGGCCTGAGGAATCAATCTCTGCTGGCTTCCATGGGTACCCTCACTCATACATGAATACACATAATTAAACAATAAAGTCTTTAAAACACAACAAAGCCGGGCGGTGGTGGCGCACGCCTTTAATCCCAGCACTTGGGAGGCAGAGGCAGGTGGATCTTTGTGAGTTCAAGGCCAGCCTGAGTTTCAGGAAAAGGCACAAAGCTACACAGAGAAACCCTGTCTCGGAAAAAAAAAAAAAAAACCACAACAGGCTCCATGGCACATCCCTGTGGTTCTAGCTGCTCAAGAGGCTGAGACAGGAGGATTGTAAGTTCAAGGTCAACCTTTGAAACAGCCTACATAGAGGTGGGAGGAGAGAATCAACTCCGTAAAGCTGTTCTCTATACTGTGGTACATGCCCGCACACATCATAGACACATACACACAATAATATTTACGTTTTTAATTGGTTTTGAACTGAACAACTGCAGATTTATTTTTCTAGTTATTCCCTAACCAACATAGCACAACAGTTAGTTGGTATTTAAATTGTATTGTGGATTATAAGGAGTCTGGAGGAGGTTGGAGCTAGTATACAGGAGAGTATGGACAGGTTCTGGACACACACTGAACATTGTACATACAGCTTTTGAGCACCTGTGTGAGTTTGCATCCACAGTGAATCTGCCTTCCTGCCGCTCCATGCACAACCCTGCTACCCATAGATGTCAAAGGATTAATTACTAAACTTCAAAAGATGCTAGATTAGATTACAGTGCCTAAAACAGACACATAGACCTGTGTCAATAACTTGTTTCTGGCATGCAGAGTGGGCTCTAAGCTGGGATAGTCAGTAGAATGCCTGTGAGCATTCTACTTGACCTCATTTTATACTGAATGGTCCTCTCCTGTCATTGTGCATAGAGTAAGTGGGAAGGCCAACATGGAAGAAGATTAAGGTCTTTAAAATACAGAAGAGAAAGACAGATGGCTTGGCGCTTTGGAGGGGACCAAGTGATTAAAATTTTTCATATCATATATTCCTATATATTTCATACTGGGATAGTGTTAACTGTCAACTTGGCAGTTAGTGGGTGAAGGATTGTCTTGATTATGTTCATTGATGTGGGAAGACCCAGCCCACTATGGGTGGCACCATTCCCTGGGTTTAGGTCCTGGATTACCTAAGTGTGGGAAGCTTGAGCTGAGCAGTAGGCATGCCTGTATTAACTCTCTCTGCCCCTGACTCTGGACGTGGTGTGACCAGCTGTTCCAAGTTTCTGCCCGCC
This sequence comes from Onychomys torridus, assembly GCF_903995425.1. Classification (NCBI taxonomy): domain Eukaryota; kingdom Metazoa; phylum Chordata; class Mammalia; order Rodentia; family Cricetidae; genus Onychomys; species Onychomys torridus. Next base: position 4,161,282 of record NC_050443.1, read on the forward strand.
TCGACTTCCCATAATAAGGGACAGCAATCTGGAGTACTGAGTTAAAATAAAACCCCTGTCCCCAAAGTTGCTTTTTGTCAGGATATTTTTGTGACAGAAACAGACATGAAACTAAAACATATTTGCATATTTTTCATATTATATAAGACAACATGGATGTGGTTGCCTATATTACAGTAATCATGTTGCTATAAAAAGTATCATTAGGGCTGGAGAGATGGCTCAGAGGTTAAGAGCACTGACTGCTCTTCCAGAGGACCTGAGTTCAGTTCCCAGCAACCACATGGTGACTCACAACCATCTGTAATCGAGATCTGGTGCCCTCTTCTGTATACATAATAAATAAATAAATCTTTTAAAAGAAAAAGAAGTTAAAAAAAAGTATTATTAAAGACAGGTGATTGAGGTTTTGTTTGTTTGTTTTAAAGAGAATGTCTTTTTTTAAGATTTATTTATTTATTTATTATGTATACAGCATGTATGACTGCAGGCCAGAAGAGGGCACAAGATCTCATTACAGATGGTTGTGAGCCACCATGTGGTTGCTGGGAACTGAACTCGGGACCTCAGGAAGAGCAGTCAGTGCTCTTAACCTCTGAGCCATCTCTCCAGCCCCAATTGAGGCTTTGTTAACAGAGGATTTAGGTTAACATGGGGAAGGTCTTCCAAATGTAAGCATTTTCAGTGAATTTTACTCCACTTGGATACTAGACCTGATGTGCGTCAGAAGAAATGATAAGCCAGAAGTTCCTTGTCTTGCTTGAATATTTTGTTACTGTGTGTAAAGTTGTGGAAATGTTACACTCCCCCCACACCCCACATTCACGTGCCCATCTTCCCCTCCTGCAGGTTGGCCAACTGTTTCCTCGGTGAGCAGTGTTGGGATTACCTTTCTGACGTTCTGAGGCGGAACAAAACCCTAAGCCACCTAGACATCAGCTCCAACAACCTGAAGGACAAAGGGCTGAAGGTTCTCTGTAAGGCTCTGAGTCTCCCGAGCAGTGTCCTGAAGTCGCTCTGGTAGGTTCCTTCGAGCTTGGCAGTGGAGATCATGTCTAGGAATCCTAGTGTCTATGCCTAAGAATAGGGAGGTACAGTGGCTCACCTCAGCTTCCCAAGAGCCTTTCCCCGGGGACAGATCTGTGCCTTGACTTCCGTGTCAAGCCACTCAGAACATAGACACAAGGAAGGGGCTGAGAGAAAGGAAGGACGTAGGTACAAGAGATGGTTAAGATGTTTGGAGTGGGTGCTAGAAGATTGAATGGATGTCATCAGATGGAAAACTGGACCCTAAATTCTGGATATAGAAGGAGATACTTGTGATTTTTCTTGTGGCTGTGACAGTGATGAAATTCCTGGCAGAATGGACTTATGGGAGTCAGGGTTCATTGTAGGCTGTGGTATGGAATGCTCTAATCTCTCCTGGTGGAGAAAAAACGTGGTAGAGTGGCCTCGTGGTGGCGGCGGGAGTGTGCGTAAAAATTCTTCTCTTCTTTGTGCATCAGGAAGTGGAAAGTGGAACTGAAAGTGGGCATAAGGATGTAACCCTTAAGCCTATACCCAGTGGCCCGCATCTACCTGTCAGACCCCAGTATTCCAGAAGGACCACAACCTCTCAAAACAGTGCCCCTGTGTGGGGGAAGTGTTGAAACGTATGAGCCTATAGATATTTCAAACCCAAAGAAAGAGTAAGACATGGAAGAGGGGTCCCAAAAACACGTGTGTGGCCGAGCAATGGTGGGGCATACCTTTAATCCCAGCACTTGGGAGGCAGAGCCAGGTGGATCTCTGTGAGTTCGAGGCCAGCCTGGTCTACAGAGTGAGATCCAGGACAGGCACCAAAACTACACAGAGAAACCCTGTCTTAAAAAAAAAAAAAAGAAAGAAAGAAAAAGAAAAGAAAAGAAAAAACAGGTGTGTGGATTAGTTGATGTGCATGAAAATTCTACTTAGGGAAAAATTAACGGTAATGGGAAGAGAAATGACAAGACTCTTAATTAGATTATAAAATTGAGAGGTGTCTGTAATTTAGTGTGGTAGTTGTTTTGACCATGCTGAGTAGATTAGTATTCCATGATCAAATGACTTTCTGTGAGAAATCCAGATGTCTGCGACTTGGGAGGACAATTTTACTTCATCTGTTGTGAAACCTCAGAGTCACGACATTTTTATCCTCCCTAGAAGGGATTAAGGAACAGAACGAAAACACAATGTGTTTTTTCCCCTCTCTAATGATGGCTTTGGCTATTTTTAGAAACTAAAATCCACTGAAAATGTCAGATACAATATATTTTAAAAACATTAAAAGTATCTTACAATTTTTCCAGCATTATAAAGAATGAAGAAAAAGTATTTTAAAAAGTATAAACCACTTGAGGTCTCTGAAAATACTGAATGTGTAATTAAAAGTTGGTTGGAAGAGGGAAAATTGGTTTTCTCCAATGGGATGACATGGAATGTCAGGTGGCTGACTCACTACCGCCGTAACTACAGCTCCAGAGGAGGGGTCAGACACCCTCATCCAGACTTCACCGGCGCCCACACTCACGTGTTCCTCTCCCCACAGACACACATAACTAAAAATAAAATCTATAAAAATACATCTTCAATAGATCCCAACTCAACATCATTAAAAAAGAATAAAAGGGAACATCTAGAAATATATAAATAACATTATTAAAACCCTAATGGCATGGGTTTGCAAGTTAGAAAAAAATACTTTGTCAGCAAAACCGAAGATAGGTCACAGTGGATCAGAAGACACCGTGAAAAGAGAAAAATTTATAAGACTTGGTAAAAATTCATGAGACTAGAAAACTGTAATATATTAGTGAACTCTGTCCCCAGCTCAAAGGGAGCAAGAGGCCTAGTTCAGTGGCAGAGTGCTTGCCTTTCATGCACCAAGTCCCACCTTCAATCCCAAATACTAAAATTTAAAAAAAAATCTAAGTGAAACATTTTACAATAGAGATGAAATTTCCACTCCATTCCCAAACAAGATTGCCTGGAGACCCTTCCATTCAAGAGTCCTGGAAATCCTACCAAAGGTTTCTTTAGGCAGGTGGGTAGGTGGGAAGGAATTTCTAAAACCATTCTGAAGAGAACAACAAAGGAAGAGACCACTTACTTTATGCAGATGATATGAATGAATATATATAACCCAAATATATATATACAGGCACTTCCTCCGGCACAGGCATGCCACCTAAATCTCTCCAGACGGTGCCACCAACTAGGAAATGTGTTCAAATACCTGAGGCCATGGGGGACATTTCTCCTTCAAACCACCACATACTATATATCAAAAGAAATCAGCTGATAGAATTAAGTATATAATATCAAAATTCAATTGGTTAGAAATATGGCTGTTTCAACAGGTGAGACTTTTGTATACAATATTATCAAATCAGTATAAATGATAAAAAAAATCCATGTTCGAATACTGAAGTAGTCTGTAGAAAATCTGATCTCCACAAACGGACTGGGGTTTTAATGAAACGCTTGGTAGAAACACACTGGTTTATTTGGGTTGGTGTCCTGGAAGAGTACATTGTAAAATATATGGAGCTTTTTGTGGGGGCTTGCACCTGCAACCCCAGCACTTGGGAGATGGTGTTAGCAGACTCTCTGGGAATTGAAGGCCAACCTGGGCTAGAATGAGACCCTACCTCAAAAAAAAAAAAACCAGATAAATAAAAAAGAGTAAGTAAAAAGCATATGGTACTTTGAAAAAGCCAAAAATATGAACACCTTAAGAAAAGGAGGTAGAGAGCGTCACTTGAAATACTTTCACAGATTGGTTGTACGCAGAGCTGAAGAGACAGCTCAGCACCACACAACACTTGCTTCTTGTGAAGGGAATCCTGAGTTTAGTTCCCAACACCTAAGTCAGTGGTTCACAACTATCTGTAACTGCAGCTCTGGGAGATCGGAATGTCTCCTCTGGCCTCCGAGGGCACCTCCGTACATGTGGTAGGCACACACACACAAGTAGACATTTATTAAAGCAGTGTTAGATTCACACAGGTATTTGGTAAGTCGGAAATGGGCTCCTCAGAAACAACCTCGTCCACTGGTGCTCCTAAAAAGCGGGTGGAGCTAAGATAGTTCAGGCAAAGAGCAGACTTCAGCAAGTGTTCCTGGTCATCTACCCTTGCGTGTGGGTGGCGAAGGCTGTAACACCACACTGCCTTGCGTCCTAGATGCAAAGTGTAGAAACCATGGGAGGGGCACAGTAGCCACACACACACACACACACACACACACACACACACACACACACACACACACACTCCTGCTTTATCCATGGTCTGGATTACCCATAGTCAGCATCCCCACTCTATTTTCCTATGGGTCACCCATAGTCAATCACTGCTCAAAAGTATTATTTAATAGGATGTTGTTCCAATGTTTAAAAACATTTATTTACCTCATATTGTGTGCGTGTGTGCTTCTGAGTGTATGTGTGTGCATCGTGTGCCTGCAAGTACTCGAGGAGCCTGGGAGAGAGAATCGGATCCCCTGGAACTGGAGTTACAGGTGGTTGTGAGCTGCCTGACATGGGTGCTGGCAACCAAACCCGGGTCCTCTGCAAGAGCAGTGCGCTCTCAACCTCTGAGCCATCTCCCCAGTCCTGCTTTAACTTGATTACAGTGTATTGTGTTTGACCTGCTTCACCATCATTAATGCCTTAGTGTGTCTGGCTTACTGCACTGTCTCCTGTGGACCACTGAGAAGATGACATTATCTGAAAGATCCTGTGTGCAGTCTCAGGCATCACTGAGTCTTGTGAAACGCCTCCTCTCTGGGTCAGGGACTAACCACTGCATTGTGGTCTTTCTCTTGCAGTTTGAGGTATTGTCTCATTACCACTAGCGGCTGCGAACACCTGGCTGAAGTCCTCAGCAGCAACCAGAACCTGAGAAGTCTGCAGCTTTCCAACAATAAGATAGAAGACTCTGGTGTGAAGATTCTGTGTGATGCCATCAAACAACCCAACTGTCACTTAGAGAATCTCGGGTGGGTCATGGAGGTCATAGCTGTGTCCTTGAGGGTGACAAAGGTGGGCGATGAGTGTGCAGAAAGAGAAATTAAAACTCCACAGGGACAGTGTAGCAGTTAGCAGTGGTTGTGTTAGTAAGGCTTCCCAAAACCACAAGACTGGAAGTGGTGAGCCTGTAATACTGGCTCATCGCTAGTCAAGCCAGATATGATTTATCTCAACTGGGCATACTTATAAAACTTGATCATCTAGGGGACTGATAAGGGGCAACCTCACTGTTGGGAACAGAGGCAGGAGAGGTAGATGGTGCATGCATGGATGTATAGATGGATAGATAGATGCCTGGATACACGGATAGATGCCTAGATGGATGGATGAATGCATTGATGGGTGGATGATGGATGGTTGCATGCATGGGATGGATGGTTATTACATGGATGGATGCATATTTGGTTGGATGAGTGTATAGATTATTGGATGAGTGCGTGGATGCATGGATGATTGCATATTTGATAGGATGAGTATATAGATATTTTTAATGAAAGCATAGATGCATGGATGGGTGGGTGGGTGGATGGATGGATAGATGATTAATGACTGCAGACATAGATGTATAGTATTCATGAGTAGAGGCATGTATAGGCTAGACAGCTATTACATGGATGGGTGCATATATGGATGATGGATGTGTACGTAGATGGTTGGGATGGATGTCCACTGGAGGTGACAAGTGTGACTAGCCCACATCTCATTGACTGACTTGTCTGGACTAACTGATGTGGCAGCTGCATTGGCTGCCACGACAAACATAGATTGGATGGCTCTTACAGCAGAGATTTATTGATAAATGCGGTTGTAGAGGCTGGAAGTGAGATCATGCTATTCTGTCAGCAGGGTTCCTTTAGAGGGCTGAGACGGAGTACGACCCAGGCTCCTCTAGCTGACCTGGCTGTCTTCTCCCTGTGTCTTCACAGTTTTACAAGATTAGATCTCAACTTATTGTCTTCATTATAACTCAGTTTCCTCTGTAGAGGCCCTGTCTCAAAATCCAGTCCCGTGAGGCGCTGGGGATTAGAACTTTGACATACAAATTTTGAGGGGACATAGTTTAGTTTATAGCAAAATGAATTTTCAGGGGTTCAAATCAAAAGGAATCAAGATGCCTGAGGTGTAGGCTCAGAGCCAGGGATTACCTAGTGCCAGGTACAGTTTCACCCCAGGTTCAAGGGCTGCAATGGCAGACTATTAGTGGAATGGGCTAGTTCATCTCACCACAGGCACGGATACAGAGAATGGGCAGATGTGGTCACATCTGCCAGAGAAGGGAATGTGGTGTCGTGAACACTGGGCTTTTAAGAGACTGTCCTTAGAGGTTGTGGTGTGAGTGCAGGCCAAATGACCAGGTCACCGCTCACCCATTAACGTGGAACTGTCCTTTGGGTTACAGGTTGGAAGCCTGTGAGCTAACTAGTGCCTGTTGTGAAGACCTTGCTTCTACTTTCACCCAGAGTAAGACCCTGTGGGGAGTCAACCTGTTGCAGAACGCCTTGGACCTCAGTGGGTTGGCTCTGCTGTGTGAGGCTCTGAAACAGCACAACTGTACCCTGCATGTCCTCGGGTGAGCCAGCCTCTGTTCTCCTTGATGGGAAGAGCCCTTCGGCCTAAGGAGGGATTAACTGAGATCTGAAATGTGCAGCTCATAACATAACATCATAATTGAAGATAGAAATAAGGGCTGGGGAGATGGCTCAGTCCATAGAGAGCTTGCCACACAGGCATGAGGAGCAGAGTTTAGTCCCCCAGAAACATGAAAAAACACCATGGATTTTATGCTTGTGATCTCAGTACTGGAGAGGTAGAAACAAGAAGGAGGGGCCTTCATGCTCAGTGGCCAGCCAGTCTAGTCAAATTGGTGAGTTCCAGGACAAACGAGAGACCCCATCTCAAACATCAAGAGTAATACCTGAGGTTGACCTCTTCCTCTGCGTGCTCATGCACACATACATCCAAAAGTATAAATAATCAGTAATATTGTGGCTGGTGACACCAATAATAATCCTGCCACTATTGCAGCAGCAAGCATATCCCTGTCGTGAAACCCACCCTCACTGCGGGGACTATGGGCAGTTAATTGGTATTTGGGGAGGGGACACTGTAAAATACTTTAAAATTTTGAATTAAAGATAGATTCAAGTAATGTTCTCTCATTTGGGGCTGTTGTTGCAAGAGTATTAGATTGCATAAAGCCCTTTCTTGCCCTGTGACTGGTGAGTGCCCAAGAACTGGGGATATTTGGTACTATCATTACTATAACAAAGTACATAAATATACTTGTAAATATAACTTATGTTTATGCAGACAGTCCTGACCTAGGATTGTTCAGCTCTACAATATGAAGGCATGCCCTTACAGCCATTCATTTTTATCTTCCAACACAGTAGTCAATAACTGCATGAGATACTCAACATTTTAATAGAAGATGGGCTTTGTGATAAGGGATTTGATTTTTTTGCCCACCTAGAGACTAATGTGAGTGCTCTGAGAACATTTAAGATAGGCTAAGTGAGCTAGTGTGGTCCACTTGTAGATAAAGCTTTATATTATGCATTTGTCATATAACTATATGGCATATAAACAAATATATATCAAATAAGTATATTCAGACTACTTTATATTAGCATAAGATATTTATAAATATGATGTGTATTATATATTATCTTTATAATCCTCAGCATTTATCTTTGTAATTCAGTCCCTCTCCCCTCCACACCATGGTCTTCCAACCTATGTAGGTTAAAGTAACTCTTGGAAAGTGTATAGGTGAGTTCAGGTTACATGAGTGTGAGGATTATGTACTCAAGAGGGTAGAGACCAAAAGACACCCTCTGATGCCATCCACCATCAGATGCCATCCAGCTCAGTTATTTTTTGTGATGGGCTCTCTCACTGGAACCTGGGGCTAACCAGTTCTGTTAGAATCTGCCAGTCTCTGCCTCCTTGGTTCTTGGACCACAGGCATGTGCCACTGTCCCCAGCTTTTTATGTGGGTGTTGGGGATTAACCTCAGGTCCTTAAGCGTGTGTGGCAAACCCTATGCTGAGAGAGCTATCTCCCCAGACCCCAAGATCGGCCTCATTTTAGGTACTTTATTAGGCCACTCTTTTCTAGAAAAATCAAAACCTTCTGAGATGTCCAACCTGACATCGCCACATGGCCACACATACACAGTTCACACTCAAAACCTGTGCAATTGATGTGAAAAAAAAACCTTACCGTTTTGTGTAAATTTATAATTTTGTGCTGGACCTTTTCATAGCTGTCCTCGGCTCCATGTGGCCCATGGGCTGCAGGTGGAATATGCCCACCAGATGTTGGGTTAAAATGTTTATAATTCAGCTGGATGGTGGCACATGCCTTTAATCCCAGCACTCAGGAGGCAGAGGCAGGCGAGTCTCTGAGTTTGAAGCCAGCCTGGTAATGAGTGAGTTCCAGGACAGCCAGGACTACACAGAGAAACCCTGTCTCAAGGAAAATGTTTATACTTCAGCTGCCTCTCCCGTGAAGACACAGGCTCTCTTCCTGAAAATTTGCTTTTGCAAATCCCCCCTCCACTCCCTGGAAATGTTATGGGCCTACAAGATTTCTTTATTTGGTTTTGGCTAGAGGTTGAGAAAGGTACCAAGCTGGAGTGGATGCCTAATGAGGCAGAAAGAGGTGAGTTGTCTGTCATTTTCTGAGCCATCCAGCTCTGCATTGGATTCCAGCTCAACCATGTTTATGCTGTACCCGTTGCAGGCTCTGATCTGCAAAGTGGGAGTCATTATTTGACATGAGAAGTTCAAAAACGGAGAGATGTCAGATAATGTGGTAAATATTACAAAACCAAGCAGGTTTTGCTGCTGCTACGGTTTCTTGCCCTCCTACAGCACCATGGAAAGTCTCAGAGAGACTTGTGCTGCAATTAATATATGCCCTAGGAACATGGATCCTTCCTACAAAGCTACTTAAAACATAAAAATATACATGTGATGCTTTGAACGAAAATGTCTCCCCCAGATGTGTGGATAAGTGGTCCCCAGTTAAGAGTGCTCTTTGGGTGGGTGTAGGCGGTGTGGCCTTGCTTGAGGAAGTATGTCACTGGGCCAGGCTCTGAGCTTGCAAAGCTTTGTACCATCCCTAGTGTGCTTTCTCTGCTTCGTGCCTGTGGCTCGAGATAAGTGTCACCTTGCTGTGCCTGCTGCCACTGTCCCTCTGGAGTGTAAGCCCAAATCGACCTTCCCGCTGCAAGTCTTGCCTTGGTCATGGTGTCTTATTACAATCATAGAAAAGTAATACAGAACTAAAACAGAGACTGGAACCAGGGTGTGTGTGTGTGTGTGTGTGTGTGTGTGTGTGTGTGTGTGTGTGTGTGTGTGTGTGTGAGAGAGAGAGAGAGAGAGAGAGAGAGAGAGAGAGAGAGAGAGACTGAGACTGTATGTGTGTGGATATATGTGCATGAGAAACAGTTAGACAGAGGGCTAAGACCAGACATTCAGATCTTGGAAAGAATTGTTTGGGGCATGAAGGAAAAAACAAAACTCTCAGGCCCTTTTTCCATGTCTTCTATCCAAAAACCCTAAGGCTTAGATGAGATCATTGCTTCCTTCCAGTCACTGTTCTGGGTGTTGACATCAAATTGAAATAGACTACAGTTGAGTTGCAGAATTCATACCACAGAAATGGCCAAAGTAAGAGATGTGAAGGGAAGCTCAGCCAGGTAACATGTGGGCAGCAGAAGCATGAGGACCTGGGTTTGGATCCTGTGGTGATATATTGTGTACCCTAATAAACTGCATGAGGATCAGAGGACAGAGCCAGCTACTGGATTAGCCATAGAGGTCAGGCAGTGGTGGCACACACCTTTAATCCCAGCACTTGAGATCTCATGCCTTTGCTTAGGAAGCACACACACTTTTAATCCTGGGAAGTAATATGGCAGGGCAGAGAAAGGTATATGAGGTGTGAGGAAACAGAAACTCTCTCTCTTTAGACTGAGGATTTCATAGACATAAGAACTAGTGGCTGGCTGCTCTGCTTCTCTGATCTTTCAGCTTTCACCCTAATATCTGGCTCTGGATTTTTTATTAAAAGACCATCTAAGATTCTAGCAATTAACTTTTTAGTTGATTGTGGTCTCATGTGTCTATAACCTTAGTGCTAGGAACAAGGGTAGAGACATAAGATAGATGTGGCTTTCTAAAGTTTGCTGCCATCCAGTCCATAAATGGCAAATTCAATGAGAGACCCCATCTCAAAAAGATACAATGGGAAATAATTGAGGACACCTGACATTGACTTCTAGCAGGCGCACGTGTGCGCGCGCACACACACACACACACACACACACACACACACACACACACACAGACAAGTCAATTAAAAAGTTTTGCCTTTTGTGTTTATTTTTATGTGTATGGATGTTTTGCCTGAATGTATATCTGTGTGCCACATGCATGCAGTAGCCTTGGAGGCTAGAAGATGGTGTCAGATCCCCTGGAAATGGAGTTAGATGGTTGTCAGCTGCCATGTGCCGAACTGAACCCATGTCCTCTGCAAGAGCAGCCAGTGCTCTTAACCACTGAGCCATCTCTCCAGTCCCAAATCAGTTTTAATGGAGGAATCAGGATAGCATGGATATATCTCCCTACTTGGAGACAACGTCGGGGTCTCCTGTACTTGACCTTGGAAAACAAAAATTATGGAGGGAAAAGGAAGTGTCGGAAAGCACAAAAGTGGGATGGGGCTGGAGAAAAGGCTCTTCAGTTAAGAGCTTTTGCCGCTCGTACAGAGGCCTCAACTTCAGTTCCCAGCACCCACCATGGCAGCTCACAACTGCTGTAACCCTTGTTCCAGAGGATCCAGTGACCTCTTCTGATCTCTGCAGGTGCCTGCACACATGTGGTGCACATAAAGTCATACAGGGACACACACATACACATAAATAAGAAAACTTATAAAGCTGAAGAGTGAATTAACTAGAGCTTTCTGTTTGTATGTCTTTCTAGGCTGCGAATTACTGACTTTGATAAGGAAACCCAGGAGTTTCTGATCGCCGAGGAGGAGAAAAACCCCTACTTGACCATCCTAAGCAGTATATAAGCTGGAGCAGGAAACAAGAGTGGAAATTCCAGTACAAGAAATAAGAGTGTAGTCTGACCCCAAACAACCTCCAAGAGTGGGTCCTTCTTCTGGCCCACTTGTATACAAAACATTAACAGATCACTAACGTTCCAATGAGATAGGATTTCTTTGCCCCCCTCCCCCGCCCCCCATCCAGACATTTTGTAAGATAGATGTGGCTTTTTGTTTGCGGGCCAATCAAAGACCTACATGCTAAAAATTACTACTGTATAATTACATTTTTCCCACATTGATAACGTTAAGCACCCATATAAAGAAAGTGTTTTATCTTTAAATGCTTTGGCACTCTCTTAAAATGAGATTTGCCTGTTGGTGGATTACTAGACCCATAATGGTTATATAGGCAATAATGGTATGCTAGAGGGTTTTTGGAGAAATTTTAATTGGCTATGCATTAGAAACCTTTAGCAGAGGGCCTAGACCAGACACTCACTCAGATAATGGAAACTGGATTTTTGTGTTTTATATTACATTAAATAAATAATAATGTAGGCATTTTGTAAATCTACTAACTTCTAGTCTCAAATGTTAATACATACTTAGTCAGGTTTTTTTTTTTTACTTTTATACAAATATGTGTGTTGCAATAAAAAAAATGTACAAAAACAGGCTAAGAGCTGACTTTAATCTACATATTCCAGGTTTCCTAATGTGCAAATGTTTTCTTAGTTGTGTATGCTTGTGTTTATGTGTGGGTTGTGTATACACATGAGTGTAGGGTCCTGCAAAGGCCACAAGAAGGCATCAGATCCCTTGGAACTGGAGTTACAGTTACAAGCTGTTCAACATGGATGCTAGGAACTGAACTTAAGTCCTCTGTAAGAGTAATGTCACCATGACCACAGCAACTCTTATAAAGGAAAACATTTAATTGAGATGGTTGGCTTGCAGTTCAGAGGTTCAGTCCATCATAGTGGGACATAGTATCATGCAGGCAGACATGGTGCTAGAGAGGTAGCTAAGAGTTCCACGTCTTGTGCAGGCAACAGGAAGTTGTCTGTCTCACTGGACATGGCTTGAGCGTATATGAGACCTCAAAGCCCACCTCCACAGTGACACTTTCTCCAACAAGGCCACATTCTAATAGTGCCACTCCCTTTGGTTGCCATTATCTTTCAAACCACCACAAGCAGTATGTGAGCTTAGCGGCTGAGCCATCTCTAACCTCTCCTCTATCTTAGAAAGGTGATTGTCATGCTGTGAACACCTGAGAAAGGCTGGTCTGAATTGATCTGTTAGTCCTGCTAGGAATGTAATTAGGACTTTTTCCTCTTCTCTTTCTGGTTGAAGACATTTAAAAAGCACATTTGTAGAGTTGTATGAATTCTTTGAGGATCTCATACATTGCGTTTTGATCTATTCACCCTCCCTCCTCGGACTCCTCCTAGATCCATCCCTCTTTTCTTTCCTCCCAACTGTGTCCTCTCCCAGCTCTCCTGTCAGTGTTACCCAAGCATTCTTGGATATTCTTGCATTCACTGGAGCATAGCCAGGGACTACACTCTTAACACAGGACCCTTCCAGCAGCCAACAGTTACAGCAACTGGACTAGGGGTGGAGCTCCATGCCCAACTCCAAATCTGTGTGCTAGCATGTGGTCTGATTTGAGCTTACATCGGTCTTTTGCATGTGAAAAGCACATCTTTATAGAAATCACTCATCCATCTAGCTAACACTACAAATAAAGGCAAACGCCCTTTTAATCACACCTTATCTTATTCCCATCTCCCTAAATAACCCTGTCATAAGGCAAGTGGATGATCTTACAGCATCATCCATATATACTTAACCAAGTCTTGCAATGACTTAAAAGACTGAGGGTTTTTTTTTCCATTATGTAGAAGATACCACATCTTCAAGTTGTCGGTATCGTTAGTCTGGCCCTGTAGCTGCTTGCATGTGCTTATCAGCACAGATTGAGTGAAAAAAAATAGATAACACGTTTAAATGTGTATATACAGGGGTGCATATAGCTATACCTGTATAGAAAAAGTAAATATGAAGTATATATACATGCATAATACCATTTTAGTGATGTTTTAAATGTTTATTTGGGGTTGGTGAGATGACTTAGCGGGTAAGTATTCTTGCCACCAGGATGGATAACCTCAGCTCTGTCCCTGAAACTGTCATGATGGACAGAAAAAACTGACTCCCAAAAGTTGTCCTCTGGCCACACACAGACACACAATATAAATGTACAAAGACTATGTGTGACCAAGTGTGGTGTCACACATCCATGATCCCAGTACTCTGGAGGTAGAGGCACACTGCTCAGGAGTTCAAGGTTATCCTTGACTGTGTAAGAAATGTAAGGCTAGCCTGGGCTACATGAGACCCTGACTCAAGCAAAATACCTTCTGAGGGAGAGTCGGTTGTAAGGGTGTGGCCAATGGTGAGGCTGCCATACTCCAGTGGAAGGCCAAACATCCAAGAAGATGTGGGCAGAACAAATTGTACTTCAAGCTTCTTAAGAAAAAAAAAGGACATCAAGTTTAGTGGGAAAGTGAGTGGCACTATTCCTAGAGACATGGACAAGTTCTGTTCGCCCCAGATAGGGAACCAATGATAGAATCAAGTCTACGCCCCTCAAGTCCAACATTGGTGACCCAGTGAGTTTTATTGCGGTTTACCTACCAGGAGCAGAAATGACTCAAAGCCTGCGACATCACTGAAGCCCACCCCAGCACGGTGACCACTCACAAAAGCCGAGACCCGGAGCACACTGCACAGCCTGCAGGCAGCTCAACAGGCTGGAGAGTGTCCCTCCCAGGAGGCCAGATGGTCTTCATTTCTTCTAGGCAGTCCTGCTGGTCTGTACTTAAAACTGCTAGTGTGACCAGGCGGTGATGGCACACACAACTTTAATGCCAGCACTCGGGAGGCAGAGGCAGGCAGATCTCTGTGAGTTCAAGGCCAGCCTGGTCTACAGAGAGAGATCCAGGAAAGGCACAAAAGCTACATAGAGAAACCCTGTCTCGAAAAAAAAAAAAAAAAAAACAAACCTGTTAGTGTGATCTCTGAAGCTTCTGGAGGGGCAGGGCTGGTGTGATCTCTGAAGCTTCTAGGGGTGGGGGCAGGGCTGATGTGATCCCTGAAGCTTCTGGGGGGTGGGACTGGTGTGTTCGCTGAAGCTTGGGGGCAGGGCTGGCGTGATCTCAGAATCTTTGGGGGGGGGCTGGTATGATCTCTGAAGCTTCTGGAGGGGGAGGGGCTGGTGTGATCTCTAAAGCTTCTGGGGGTGGAGCTGGTATGATCTCTGAAGCTTCTGGAGGGGATGGGGCTGGTGTGATCTCTGAATCTTGGGAGGCACAGTCTTTACTGTTTACTCTTTGGTAGGGAGTGGTCTCATGAATCTAGTAAGTTTCGGGACTTTTTGGAGCCATTGAGTTATTTCCTATCTTGAGGAATTGCTACTGGGGAGGAGAGGATTCCACTCCTCTTAGCAACACTGTCTCATTTCACTTCCTTATAAAAGTCCTGTCCTTCTGGGCGGTGGTGGCGCACACCTGTAATCCCAGCACTCGGGAGGCAGAGCCAGGCGGATCTCTGTAAATTCGAGGCCAGCCTGGGCTACAGAGCTAGTCCAGGACAGGCTCCAAAGCTACAGAGAAACCCTGTCTGGAAAAACAAAAAATCCTGTCCTAAAATATCCTGTTTTCACCTCACTTTCACATCCTGTGTCTGAGGAAGTTTCTCTCCCAGATGGAAGGTTTTAGCCTCAGAGGAAACTGCTTCACAACAGTGGGGGAAGGGAAGGCTGGATCTGGGAGGAGTGGGGGAGAGGTGAATATGATCAAAATACATTGTATGAACTATTCAAAGAACTAATAAATGAGGAAAATGTTGATCTATGTATTAACCCTTATTCTTTTTAACCTGACATGTAGAATGCAGATGAATACAGATACTTGATTTTCATATCTATTTTCCAGAGTAGTTAGATTATTTCTAATATTCTGCATTATGCATTATATCACTGCAGTATACAGCCCCCAGGAACTTCTGACATGTGAGTCCCCCTAAGGTAACTAAAGACTTAAATAGAGTCCATTCAGTAACAAAGACAGCCAAAAGTGGCTGAAGAAATGACTCAGCCACTCAGAGAGGAAGGGTGTTCGATTCCCAGCAGCCACAGAGGGTCTCACAACTGCCTGTAACTCCAGTTCCACGGATCCGACACCATCTTCTGACTTCCGTGAGCATTACACTTACACACACACACACACACACACACACACACACACACACACACACGCACACACACACACACATATACACACACACTTACACACACACACACACACACACACACACACACACACACACACACACATACTACATCTTCGAAGGCAACCAAAGAAGATTAGAGTGTGAGGGGAGTGAGGTTGGCAGAGGGAAATGGAAGAATGGGCACATGTCCTGATACGGTGTTCACTCCAACCCCAACAGCAAACAGTAACATCTCTTGTAACAAGTCCCTACCCACCTACACCCCAAAGGCAGAAGAGGTCAATAGAAAAGGGGAGTAGGGGGCAGGGAGACATCTCAGTGGGTTATATAGCACGTGGTGTGAAAACAAGAGAATGTGAGTTCAAATCCCTGGCACTCTCATAAAAATCTGGGCGTGGTATGGTGTACCGTGCTGTGAAGACCTCCCAAGTGGATGGAAAGGGAAAGTATTGGCTCAGGACCCCCAAGGCCAAGTTCTCAGCACAAAGGAGATTTATTTGCCCCAGAGGGACAGAGGGAAGGGAATAAGAGACAAATGCAGGAGATAGAGGATGAGGAAGAGGGAGAAGGGATATTTGTCCCCCAGGGACAAAGGGCTACCTCTGGATACAGAGGAGACAGACATGGCCCATAGACAAATGGTGGTTTATAAAGGTTAAAGAGGAAACCTCGTGTTAGAATGAGGTGTTTAACTTTAACTGGACATGTTAATTAGGGGAGCCAAAGGGGGCTTTTGATCGCTGGACTTCAATACTTTGATATCTGGACCTTTCAGCCTTGGGAGGAGGTAGTGTCCAAATAAGGAAACAGACCTTTGGGACTAGCTTTAGGAGTGTAATCTACTGGTCGTTAGTAATATAGCAGCCTTTGCACTGTTATGAATTCTTATATGTTGATACAAATATAAACTTTTTATATTCCTATTTAAGATAATTTGTATATTGATGCAAATACAGAACTATGTTTGTTATATTGTACACATATTTTTACTCTTATTTGAAATATGTGTATATTGATACAAATGTGAATTTATATCTGTCATACTGTATGTATGTTCTACTTCTGTTTAAGATATTCTGTATACTGATATATATTTAGGATTATTATCATATTGCATATTACCCTATACTTTCCTACCTGTGTTAAAGATATTTTGTGTATTGTCACAATTTAAAGTCATTGTCCTTTTACTGTACATTTGCTTACAGAATGTTTGCCTTATTTATAGGAACCTTAGTCCTTAGGTTGTTTAGGTAGATAAGACTTATAGATTTATTGTCACCTATGCTTGTCATCTCTATAATTATGTTAGTTAGGTTATCCAGATTTATAAATATATAGGTCAGATGGACAGGTAATCTTCAAACACTTCATGGACCTAGAGAACATGGCATTTAAATAACTTAGAATTCTATTGACATGAGACACAATTGCTCCTGGCAGCACCAATTTGATCCCGAGAGAATGTTGGGCTTCTAGGACATTTCCATTTGGAAGTTTGTCTTCTTGGCACAAAATGGCCTACTGGGCAAAGAACTGCCCTTGCCTCAACTGCTGACAGTACGAATGCTGTCCTTTCTGGACAAGCGGGACACAAGGAAAGCGACCACCATACTTTGCCAAGACAGAGTAAGATGGTCTTTCAGAATTCCTGCTTCTGAAAATGGTCTGTCAGATACTCTAGGCCTGTAGCCAATTTGAATACACCAACAATGCTGAGAAACATTAGGTGACTGTCCAGGCTGCCAGCTGTCTCTGTCTACTCTTGCAAGACTCTGGAAAGTTGCTTGCATCCTTTTCCCATTTCTCAGGTATTATATTCCTTCTCAGGTCTTTGATGAGGTTGGAGATTAACAGTTATAGTTACAACTTAGTATATATACATATATAATATCTTAGATAGAATATATTAAGTATTAGACTCAGGTTCTTTAGGATAGGACACCTTTTGGAATGATCTTTGTAACATGCCACCTACCCATGCTCTAGACTTCCCTGGATTTTACTATGTGTTTTTTGCTTGATATTGTTTGTACTTATTGTAATTCCATCTTATCTAGGTCATTATCCCTCATTACTCCTGGACAATATTTGATAACCATTTCTTTATATATAGTCTTGTATTAGGTTAGAACTTTCTTATTTAGACAAAAGGGGGAGATGTAGTGGGTAGCCATCCCAGCATTGGCCTGGAAGTTCCAACCCCCACTGAGGCTTCGGTAATGGTCACGCCCACAAGGCGGGGCAGAGGAGTAAGCAGAAGACCCAGGATCGAGAGGAGGTCGCTCTTGCTTCTGGGACCCTGGACGCTGGAGGTAGACCGAGCAGAGTTCTCCAGAGAACACCACCGGACTGTGCCATACCTTTGCCAGACCCTACAACCTACCCCTTCATTTGTAAGTTACCCCACAAAATAAACCTCCCTACATGGAGTGGCCTTAATAATTTCACCAATACGGAGGGAATGGGGGAGAAGGGCAAGGCCTGCCAGAGCCACATGCTCCAGGATCTTCACCAGGAGCTCGCGGGCCATCCAGCCTAGCACAAACAGTGAACTTTGGGTTTGGAGAGAAATTCTGTCTCAGGGCAATGAAGGAGAGTGGTAAGAGAAAACTCAACATCTTCCTCTGGCCTCCGAGAGAGTGGGTGCAGACCGCCCCTCCACATACACATGCAGACACACACCACAGTAAAGGAATGCGGAGTGGTGTGCCCATTGGAGGCGCTGTGCTTCACCTGGGAGGGTATGGAATGACAGAGATAGATAACAGCTCCTTCAGGACCTCGTGTCCTTTTATCTATTTTTTTTAACTTTTTAAATTTTATATGAGATTTTCTAGTCATTTTACATATCAGCCACGGATTCCCCTGTCCTCCTTCCTCCCACCCCCTGGCTTCCCCCTCCCACCCCCCGACCCCCCCACCCGCAACCCACCCTCCATTTCCATCTCCTCCAAGGCAAGGTCTCCCCTGGGGAGTCAGCCCAGCCTGGTACATTCAGTTGAGGCAGGTCCAGTCCCTTCCTCCCTGCACCAAGGCTGAGTAAAGTGTCTCCGCATAGGCCCTAGGTCCGGGGAAAGAGCTTAGGAGAGCAGGAGATCCTAGCTGGATCAGGAACAGAGAGGGAGAACAAAGAAAGAGATACCATGATAAATGAAGACCCTGTGGGAATAGGAAGAAGCAGAGTGCTAGAGAGGTCCCTAGAAATCCACAAAGATGCCTCCACTATAGACTACTGGCAATGGCTGAGAGAGTGCCTGAGCTGACCTACTTCGTGTCCTTTTAAATTATTGTTATTATTAACAGTCCCCGAGTCCAATTAGTGTTGACCATGTGTGTATAGGTATGCAGAAGTGTGAAGCCATACCCTAAGGTATGAACAACCTTCCAACAGTCCCATTTCCCAAAGGAAAACGAGCCTCTCTCCCTCCGCAGGTATCAGTCACCACGAGCTTCTGAAAGAGCCCTGCCTGAAGGGGCAAGGTTTTCGGAGCCCCGCCGCCCACCCACCGTGCTGAATTTTGACTGGCTGCAACTTGTGCCAGTCTTGTGCAGACAACCACAGCTGCTTGTTCTGTTTGTTCTGAGGCGGGATCTCGCTGGCGTGGATTTCACCTAGGCTCCTTGGCCAGCAAGCCGGGAGATCAACCCATCTCCGCTTCCCCAGCACTTGGATTACAAGCATGGTCCGACACACTCACGATTTTTAGGTGGATTCTGGGGATCAAACTCAGGTCTTCATGCATGTCCAGCAAGTGCTACCAATGAGCTATCTTTTGGGCCCAAGAATTATTTTGAGATAGGGTCTTGCTGTGAAGCAGAGGCAGGCTGGCTAAAATTCAGGATCCCCCTGCCTCGACCTCCCAAGTTCTGGGATCATAGGCATGGGTTCCCATTCCTGGCCAAGAAATACATTTGTTTCAGTATTTCACGTATTCATATGCTTCGGCTGAGTAATGTTACTGTCTTTTTTTTTTCTCGTTTTTATTAGTACTTTGAGAATTTCATATAATGCACTTTAATCATATTTATCTCCTCCCTAATTCCTTTTAGATTCATTCCCCTCCCCTTTCCTACCCACCCTAACATCCCTTTCAATTGGGGGGTGGGAGGATCTGAAAACTACATGGCTTATAAAATATTTCCTCTTTTACCCTTAATGTCAATCACTTTATGGCAGCTTCTTGGGAGGGAAGACACGTTTCTCCAAATGACTACCACGTATATCTACACCCACCCAACTGACGCTTGTATTTAAGCAGTATATCCAGAAAGGTTAGGAAAAAAAAAAACAAGAGTATTACAAAGTGTAATCTATTTGCATATAATTATGTCTTATTTATTTGGAGGGGGCATTGCGTGCCTCCGCGTTCATGTGGTGAGACACCAGAGGACAGCATCCGGTGTTCCCGTTCAGGGATCAAACTCAGGTCATCAGGTTTGGTAGCAAGAGCCCTCACCCACGGACCCATCTTTCCAGCCCTGGGACTGTGAAGCCTCCTTCCACTCAATACAGTTATACTTTGTGTAAAGGCAGAGGACAAATGAGCAAAAGGTGAATAGGTCAAGATGGTTGCAAGGATAAATAGTGCATCGGGGTAGATGAAGTTCTCCAAGTAGCTGACTCCGTGAGGCTTGTTCCTCTGCGTAAGTGGTTGGGGAGAAGTCCTGCCTCACATCGGATGCACCTGCAAGAGTAAGCCTGGCCTGCTGTTGACTTGGCGGGGGCGGGTTCGGGGGTGTGACATGCTAAATGCTTACCAATCAGTGCTCTGTGCAAGAGAATGTTGAGCCTGCCCCAGCCAACGGGAAGAGAGGATGCCATCGGCTTGGGCACCCAGAGCCTATAAGGGATTGGGGAGGAGCCAAGAAAGGTTTGTTCTATCTGCTTTGGGGAAGATGTGTTTTGCTAGAAGGAGCCTACAAGTCTGATCCATTTCAGGGGTGAGTATTCAAATCTTTCTCATTGTCTCAACTTTTTTGTTCTACTGACAGGGAGTTTACCCAACTCAGCTGGCCCCCATTGAAAATACAAAACCCTGGCCTGAGAGCTAGCTCTGAACTGGAGAGTTCTCGCCAATAAAATGCTTACTGACTTCCCCATATATCCCAGTTTCTAACATCATGTCCTAAATTCCAGTTCCGAGAGCCTGGGCACCAAGAGACTGGCCAAAGCTGGCAAACCCCTAAAGACCCAGAAGAGGCTGTCTTCTCTCATGCTCAGAGGTCCAGGTTAACCACTGGCACATGTGTTAAGAAAAATCAAACAGGCCGAGCGGTGGTGGTGCATGCCCTTAATCCCAGCACTCGGGAGGCAGAGGCAGGCGGATCTCTGTGAGTTCGAGGCCAGCTTGGTCTCCAAAGCGAGTTCCAGGAAAGGCGCAAAGCTACACAGAGAAACTCTGTCTCGAAAAACAAAAACAAAAAGAAAAAGAAAGAAAGAAAGAAAAATCAAACAGGCCGGGAATGAGGCAAAGAGCAGGAAGCAGAGGCTTGAGAAAGGCTAGCTTTCACACCACCTCCGTACACCTATTCCTCCTTAGTTAAGGAAAGCCTTAGTTCCCCTCTGAGGCTCAGCCTTTAGGCATTAGCCAGGCTTCAGCTGCTTCTTCTAACCACTCAGCTGAAAGTCAAAAACATTCTGAATGCTATGTGAAAGAAACCTGACTCACAAACACAAATAACCACATTTTCTATCATAGACAGAATCTAGACAGATAATGTATGATGGGCTGTTCATATAATGGATAGAAAGACAGCTAGATATGGATGGTATATATGGATAGTAAAAAGGTAATAGTTGATAAATAGATTTAGATAGATGGTAGATAAATGATAAATGATAGAAATAGATGACAGATATACAGGATTAGTAAATAGAGAAGTAGGTAGGTAGATATATAGCTAATGGGTAGGTAATAAGTAGATAAATAAATGATTGATGATAAGTAAATAGATGATGGGTAAGTAGACACTATGTAGATAAACAAATATGACTGATTGATGGTAGGTAGGTAATAGACGATATGTATACTCAATAGATGGTTGATAGATGAATACTAGATGAAGATGTCAGACAATAGATTATAGAAAATTGGTCGATAAATAACAGTTGGGTTGATAGAAGTGATAGAGACAGATGATAGGTGATGGATAAATAGATAGGGGATGGATAAACCGGTGGGGAGATAGACAGACGACAGAGGTACACATAGCTATAAGCACCATGACAGGAGAAGGGGGACTGTTACAGAGGAGACTGTAACAGGAGAAGGTACTGGAAACACAAAAACTCCACAAAGCACGCACATTTCCTTTCCCGTGTGGACCTGAAATAGATAGATAGATGATAGATAGATAGATAGATAGATAGATAGATAGATGATAGATAGATAGATAGATTGATAGATGATAGATAGATTGATAGATAGATGATAGATAGATAGATAGATAGATAGATGATTGGTAGATAGATAGATGATAGATAGATAGATAGATAGGTAGATAGATAGATAGATGATAGACTGATAGATAGATAGATTGATAGATGGATGATAGGTAGATGATAGATAGATGATTGATAGATAGATAGATAGATAGATAGATAGATAGATGATAGATAAATAGATAGATAGATAGATAGTTGATAGATAGATAGATGATAGATAGATAGGTAGATGATTGATAGATAGGTAGATGATTGATAGATAGGTAGATGATAGATAGATAGATAGATAGATAGATAGATGATTGATAGATAGATGATTGATAGATAGATAAATAGATGATAGATAGATGATAGATTGATAGATAGGTAGATAGATAGATAGATGATAGATAGGTAGATAGATGATAGATAGATAGATAGATAGATAGATAGATAGTTGGTAGATAGATAGATGATAGATAGATAGATGATAGATAGATAGATAGATAGATGATAGATAGATAGATAGATAGATGATTGATAGATAGGTAGATGATAGATAGATAGATAGATAGATAGATAGATAGATAGATAGATAGATAGGTATGAAACCAGGCGATGGTGGTACATCCCTATAATCGCAGCACTGTGGAGACTGGGGCAGGAGGATTGCTGTGAATTCAAGGCCATCCAGAGCTTCATGGAAAGAGCCTCGAGGGAAAAAAATACGTATATGGGGTTAAAGTAGAAAGATTCTTGGAGGGGAAAAAATTGAGTGGCTGGAAAACCTATGGAGGACATGTTATGTGCTATTTTGTTTGTGTTCTGACAAATAAAGCTTGCCTGGAGCTCAGAGGGCAGAGCTAGCCACTAGTTAACCACAGAGGCCAGGCTGTGATGGCACACAGCTTTAATTCCAGCACTTGGGAGGAGGAAGCAGGAAGATCAGGAGTTCAAGGCTTGCATGGGCTAACCAGTCTAAAAGAGAAACAGTGCTGGGCCATGGAGGCTCACACCTTTAATCCCAGCACTAGGGAGGAGGGAATATAAGGCAGATGGAGATTTCAGCCCCAGTCAGTCTGAGGATCCCTAGAGACAGGATCCACCCCATGGGTCTGAGATTTCATAGAGGTAAGAAGTCTCTAAATGGCTTAGCTCTGCTTCTCTGACCTCCAGGCCAACTTTGTCAGAACACGAACGAATTATCATACAATGTCTTGCCGTGGAGGAGGTGGGAAGTGGGAGGTGAGTTAGGGGGGAAGGCTGTAGGGGAGGGAGGAGGGAGGGGAGGGGATCTGTGGTTGGTATGTAAAATAAATAGAAAATTTCTTATTAATGAAAAAAAGAAGGGGAAAAAAAGAAGCAGAAAAACATGCCCCACCCAGCCAGTTCCAAAGTAACTTTTAGCTCAGATTTTAAAACATGCAGATCTATGTTTCTGTCCTCAGGGTTGGTAATTTAAAAAAAAAACATACAAATAGTTAAAAGGAGGAAGAAAAATAAAATAAAGTTTAAAAAAATCACACTACAGGGACAAGAGCAGGTGATTGGCTGGGTAGTAGCTAAGAACAATGATGTACAGGTATGCAGAGGTCATGATTAAACTCATTATTCTGTCCGCTAAATAAAAATTAATGTTAAAAATTTAAAACCTTCATATGTGCAAGCAGAAGGGGGATTATTTGGGAAGAATAGAGATGAGACATGATAATAAAAAGGCCTGAGAAGATCAATGTATGTGAGACACGCATCTGAAACGGCACAATGAAGTTTATGATTTTATACAATGAGTACATACTGACAAAAAGTAAATAAGAATAGAAGTGTTTGCTGGAGAAAAAGTTAATGGTATTCATTGTACAATTAAGAATAAAGGATGAGGACCTGGAGAGGATGGCTCAGTCGTTGAGAGTGCCTGCAGCCCTTGTAAGGATGTCGGTTCAGTTCCCAGCACCTACGTGGTGGCTCATAACTGCCTGTAACTCCAGTTCCGGGGCCTCTCCTCTGGCCTCCTTAGGCATTTCACGTGCCTGGTACACATACATGCAGATGAAGACATAAAACAAAAATAAATATTTTTTTAAAAATAATAAAGGGTGAAAATTAGAGTGTAGCTAGCTCAAGAGAGGGCTTGTCTAGCATGCACGAGGCCTTGGGTTCCACCTGCAGTGTGAGAAACAAAGTGAAGCTTTAAAAGAATTCTGGTGTGGGCTAGAGAGATGGCTCAGAGGTTAAGAGCACTGGCTGCTCTTCCAGAGGTCCTGAGTTCAATTCCCAGCAACTACATGGTGGCTCACAGCCACCTGTAATGAGATTTAGTGCCCTCTTCTGGCCTGCAGTCATACATGCTGTATACATAATAAATAAATAAATAAATAAATAAATAAATAAATAAATAAATAAATAAATAAATAAATCTTTTTTTAAAAAGTAGAATGCTTGTGGTTGAACCTTAAGGTAGTCAGGATTCTACCGCTGATCATGTCCTGTCTTCACAGGTCCTATATGTTCTCAACTGTTGGGTTTGTATCTGTCATTAATAGAGAGGTGTCATCCACGTTGCCTCAGGATGAGTGAGGGGATTCAGAGATCCGCCCTACCCCTTGACATCCCTCCCACGTCTAGCAATCTCTCTTCAGTCAGAACTGGAACATATCCTCAGTTCCTTGCCTCCCCGTATGATAATGGGGTCATGGTGTACATGAGTTATTTAAAAAAGAAGGATCTACAAATCTTCAAGCAGGTGTTGATGAATGAGCAGTACCTGCCGGATACTCTCGGCACCACCTGGGAGCAGCTAGACAGAGCCAGCTGGGCAGAGATGGTTCACCTCTTAATAGAAATTTTTCCTGGAGTACTAGCTTGGCGTGTGGCTCTTGAAATCCTGAACTCAATGAACAAGAAAAAAATTTGTTCCCTGGTCGAGAAGGAGCTAAAGGGTAAGTGATAACACAGTATGCAAGGTGGGTGTGGGAGTAGAGAACTAAATAGTGGCTACCGTGTGACTTACTGTCCACCTGCAAAAGAAAACAAAGAGTTCGGTAATACAATGGATTGACCCTCCAGGCAAACTCTGTTCTACTGCATTTGTAAATCTGTAAAACTTTTCAGTTTCATTTTTGTGTGTGCACATGTGTCCATTGGGGGTGCCCTCACAGGCCAGAAGAAGGCATCCAATCCTAGAATTACAGGCAGTTGTGAGGAGCCAATGTGGGTGCTGGGAACTGAACCCAGGACCTCTACAAGATCAGTAAGTGCTCTTAACCATTGAGCCATCTCTCTATCCCCTGTATTCCATCCTGCAGAAGAGGGCACCAGATGAGTCACCTTGTGGTTGCTGGGAATTGAACTCAGGACCTCTGGAAGAGCAGCCAGTGCTCTTAACCTCTGAGCCATCTCTCCAGCTCCTCCTCCCCAATCTTTTTAAAATCTTAAAGAGATACTAATTGTAAGAGATAGTCTGTGATTAAAAACACAGAAAACTTAGGGTGTAGTTCCATTGGTAGAGTGCTTGCCTAGCATGCACAATCTCTAGGACTCCATATACCAGATGTGGTGGTTCACATCTGTAATCCCAGCACTAGGGAGGTAGAGACAAGGAGACGAGAAGTTTAGTGTATTCGTTGGCTACACAGTAAGTTTCGGGTCATGGATATATACACGAGACCCTATCTCAAAAGACAAGCATTCTCGGTCATTCATAGACCTGGTCAGAGCAACAAGCTGACCTATAGTTCCTAGCTGAGCTCAAGTAAGGCAATGTATTAAGCCTCTGTCCTGTGCACAAATGTCATCTCCAGTCCAGGCTATACCACATCTTTGTGCTTTAGTTGATTTTATTGTTCCAAATGTAGTGCTAAACAATCATCCAAGGAGACTGCTCTCTTATGAAGAAACTGTTGTGTTAAAGTGTCAGTCATGATATGTAACACTGTTGTCTGTGAGTCCAATGTTAATGAATCAACAATATCTAAATATATAATATATCAAATGGAACATATTTGATAGAACATATTTAAACAATGCATTATGCAAATATATTCGTAATATGCTGAACAAGATACCTCTTTGATATATGTAAGATATATGCAAAACAATGTATCTTACTCAGATGATGAAAATACAGTAACCAGAAACTCACAAAAATCTAACTTTCTAAGCTCAATGTGATGGCATGCATCTTTAATCCCAATACCTGGGAATCAGAGGTAGGTGGCTCTCTGTGAGTTTGGGGCCAGCCTAGTCTATGTAGCAAGTTCCAGGACAACCAGGGCTAAATGGAGACCCTGTCTCAAAAAAAAAAAAAAAAAACAGAAATAAATCTAACTCTAAATTCTCATGTGAACCATAGCAACTGTGAGTAGTAAAAAACAATGACTGTAAACATGTGCACATGTTACATATGTAAACATATACAATGTGTGCACCATACATACATACATATACATAGATATGTGATATGATGCATGTATATGAATGTGTGCATGTGTGTTTTGGTTATTTTATTACACTTTTTATTTTAGGTGTGGGTGGGGGTGAACACATGCCATCACATACATGGGATAGTCAAAGAACAACCCTCGTGGGTCAGCACTCTGCTCTCATCATGTAGGCACCTTTACCCACAAGCCCTCTCCCTGGCCAGAGTGTGTACATTCATACTGGGTTAGGTTGACCATCCTAACCCAACAACCTGTCTGAGAATATGAAACATTTGGGCCACCAACATGATGACACAAGTGGAAAGTCCCACTTTCACAGGATAGGCTGTAGATAAAATACAGGCACACTGAAAAAATTGTATAAAACTATCTTCCAGGCTGGGAAGTGGCTCAGGAGACACTAAAAACATTGTGTAGAACTATCTTCAGGGCTGGGAAGTAGTTGTGGGAGTGGTAAATGCAATGTGAGGCTGACAATCTGAGTTTGGGGCCAACTCACGTTTTTTATAAAAGCTGAATTTCAGATTTACAAAATCTGAAATCCCAGTGTTCTAACAGCAATGTGGGAGACAGAGATGGGAGAATTAGCCAGTAACTTCTGAGCCAGCTAGCCTGGAGCATACAGCACGGATACAGAGATACAGAGAGAGATCCTGCCGCAAAAATCACACAGCGGAGTGTTGCATGAATCCTAATTGGTCTTATTAATAAAAACTCAGAGTCAGATATCAAGGTGAAAGCTGAAAGATCAGAGGAGCAGAGCAGCCAGCCACTAGTTCTTACTTCTATGAAATCCTCCACCAAAAGTGGCTCTAAGCTCGTATGTTCCTTTCTCTGCCCAGCCATATCACTTCCTGTCTCCACCTCCCTAGTGCTGGGATTAAAGGTGTGTGTGCCACCACCGCCTTGCCTCTATGGCTAAACAGTGGCTGGCTTTGCCCTCTGACCTTCAGGCAAGCTTTATTTGTTAGATCATACACAAAATATCACCACAGGAGAGAAAATCCTGAGTCTCAAGAGGTTGTCCTCTGGCTTCCACATTTGTGCTGTGACTCTTGCCCTCCTCTCTCTCTCTCTCTCTCTCTCTCTCTCTCTCTCTCTCTCTCTGTCTCTGTCTCTCTCTCTGTCTCTCTCTCTGTCTCTCTGTCTCTCTCTGTCTCTCTCTCTCTCTGTCTCTCTCTCTGTCTCTCTGTCTCTCTCTGTCTCTCTCTCTGTCTCTGTCTCTCACTCTGTCTCTCTCTCTCTCTGTCTCTCTCTCTCTGTCTCTCTCTTTCTCATTTTTTAAAACTACCTTTAGATTGTATAAAAGGTGCTTATGAAATATAAATGAATGAAAAGGCAGCCAGTTGGACTTCCAGACAGAGAACAAGTCCCTGGCAGAGCAGAGAACCCCCTTGGGTGAGGCTTCCAAGCAAAAGAAAAAATAACAATAGATAGAGATAATGTCATCGAATCGGGCACTTACAACATACAGCAGAAACCTGCTGAAGAAGTTGAAGCAGTCAGCCAGGGTTCATTATGGTGCTTTTTCTCCATGAGTTTCCCATGGCAGAATTCCAGGTTTCTAGTTCCCACTGTAGACACTTTTATATTATGGGATAAACAATAAACCTCTGTTGGAGATGATTTACCTTCCAGCCCTTCTCAAGGACGTAGTGTTTGTATCTTGAACTGTTTTATTATCTCCTGTCACAGAGTTGAGTAAAAAGCCCTTCTCCCCACCCCCAGAAAAAATAAGGGTCCTGGAGAGCACTTGACATATAGATGCTTGGGTATGAAGTGTAGAGATGGGGACCCCACTCTGAGACTCAGTTTCTCAGTCACCTTAAATCACACCTGACAATTTACCAGTATAATGCCCATTAGATCCTGTTGAGGAAGTTTATTCTGATGAGATTGTCACTTTTCCCATCTATTGCAGACATTCTTCCTACCCTGGAACCAATGTGCCTCCATCTAGGAAGAACACCACTGAGTCTGACGAGAGAAGATTGTGGTATGTGCTGGGTAACTGTGCCCGTCTAGTAAAAATGGGGTATGGGTTGAAACAAGAAGCTTGGTTGGCTCATCAATGTAGACTTACATAAAGGTGGGTAGCGTCTCTTCTCATCAAAACGCAGGCAAAAATAGTGTTTGTGGATTCATGTGACCACAGGAAGCCCAGCCTACAACCTGCCTGGATACAGGAGATCTAAAAACATCATCAAAGATGCTTTTCTGCCTCTCTTATGGGCCAGCCTTTTGTAGAACCTGGCTTTGAGCAGTCTCTCCCTTGCAGAGTAGCCAACTTCACCCCCAGCTAATTTAAAGAGCACCAGCTTGAGAGTGTATTTTCCAGCAAAGCTCCTCGAATTGAGTCCAATGAATGACAAAGGTCATATTAGCTGATAAAAAATCTCCAATTAGTTAAGAAAAACTAGTGCGTAGTTAATCCTATCAAAATGCATGGGTGCTTGAGTCTCTTAAACGCAGTGATGCAGTACTTGCGCTTAACTTACACACATCCCTCCCTCCCACTTCCGATCATCAGCAAATTGTTTCTTTTCTCGTGGCTTGAGAATTGCATGCATGCACGCAGTGTGTTTTGATCAAATCTATTTCCATTCACTCTCCTCCAGTCCTCCCAAAAACCCATGTCACTTTTCTCTCCTAACTAAATTTGCTCTTTTTTTAAACTCACTGGGTACACTTCGTGCTTCTGATATGTGCATTAGTGTGGTGCCATCTACTGGAACATAGGCAGCCTCTCGGAGGCCACACCTGAAGAAAACTGACTCCCACAGCCACCCACAGCCAGCAGTTGCTAATAGCTTCTCAGCTAGGGGTGGGATTTTTATGAGCCCCTCCCTCTCCCATGCTGAGATTTTGACTGGCTTGAACTTGTACAGGTCCTATGCATGCAGTCACAGTCTCTTGTGAGTTTATGAGTACAATGGCCCTGATGGATCCTGAAAACACTTTAACATGACAAACATTCACTTCCTCTGGCTCTTACAATCTTTCTGCCTCATCTTCCTCAATGATTTATGAGCTTTGGAGGAAGGGAATGTGCTTTAGATGTCCCATTTGGTACCTAATATAATGTAAATTCTATAAGCAAAGTAATTAGGTTTTTCTTTTATTTATATTGGGGTGGGGGATTTAATAGGATTGAAACACTCAACTATTTCAAGTTGTATTTCAGAAGCAAAATGATGAGCAATCAAGCTGTGGATTTTGCCACACACACACACACACACACACACACACACACACACACACGCACGCACGCACTCATGAACATGCTACAGTATGTATATGGAGGTTAGAAGACAATTTGCTGGCATCAGTTCTCTCCTGGGGATCAAACTCAGGTCATCAGACTTGGCAGGATGAAACTTTCCCCACTGAGCCGCTTGCCAGGCCTGCAAGTCACCATTACATTGAATTGTTTGGGGAATGATGAATTTTAAACATAGGTACATATTCAGCACAAATGCAACTTTTAGACGTATTTCCAGTAGATAGCTGATTGAATACATGTTGCAGAAACCACAGACAGTGGAAGTCTGACTACATCTATAAGGCAGGATGCTTTCCTTTGGCACTTAGCTCTCTCTGGGTCCATTTCCTTATACATTTTGATTGAGAGAGTCTGTTACACATTAGTGTAATTTGTTTGTTTGGTTTGGTTTCCCTTAGAATCCTTTTTCTGATATCTCTAGACACCAAGAGATGGAAGAATGGATTAAGATTCCTGCTGTAGCTAGGCCCTAGCTTGCGTCGTTCCATAATGTAACTATTGTGAACAACACTGTCATGAATATCCTTACAATCTAGTTTGAGGTCTTGAGAGTGGGAAGATGGCTTCCAAAGGAAATGCAAATATCTTGTGGAGATTAGAGTAGATTTAGGTGGCTGTATTTTTTTTAAACTGGTGCTCTGAAAAAGTCTGAAGGTGTTCTCTGTGTTTCTTCATGACTCTAGATCAAATACAGGCGTACCGACAACACGTGGTGAAAAATAATTTCCCTGAATGGGACAAAACCATCTGGCCTGGAAACCAAATGGATTTCTTATACAAGGAGGTGAAAAAACACAATGCTATCTTGCCATGTCTCTTTCTACCTAGGAGTCCCCAGGGGAGACAGCCTAATACGGTGGTCATCCATGGAATTCCTGGTATTGGAAAAACAACCCTGGCCAGAAAGATCATGGGGATGTGGGCACACAATGAGTTCTACGCACACAAGTTCAAGTATGCTTTCTATTTCCACTGCCGAGAACTGAGCTGGGTGGGAGAGCACAGTTTCTCTGAGTGGATTGAGAGCCAAGGGCTTAGGTCTCAGGCTCTAGCATCTAAGATTTTATCCAGACCAGACCAACTTCTGCTCCTATTTGATGGCTTTGAGGAATTCATGTGTTCCCTCATCACAAAGCCAATTGGTCTGACAGAAGACTGGAACCAGAAGCTGCCTGGGTCTCTTCTCCTGAGCAGTTTGCTAAGCAAAACGATGCTTCCAGAAGCCACACTCCTGATCATGGTGAGACCAGCCTCCTGGAAAAGCATTAAACTCTTAGTCAAAGATCCCATCCATGTCACCCTGACAGGATTTAGTAGGACTGAAACACTCAACTATTTCAGGTTGTACTTCCATAGGAAAAGGATGGGCGATGAAGCTGTGGATTTTGCCATGAAAAACGCCATCCTCTTGTCCACGTGTCGGGTCCCTGTGATATGCTGGATGGTATGTTATTGTCTAAGTAGACAAATGGAAGAGACAGTAGACCTCACAAAGGCTTGCCCAAATGCGACATCTGTGTTTGTCTTGTATCTGGCAACCCTGTTCCATACAATATTTAAGGAACTTTCCAGTAGGGATTACCAAAAGCAACTGGAAGGTGTGTGCCATCTGGCTGCCTACGGAATATGGTACCAGAAGAGTGTGTTTAATAAGACAGAATTTCAGTATGTCATGGTGGAGGAGGCCACCATAGACACTTTTCTTCAAGTGAACATTCTTCAAAAGCTAGAAGGCCAAAGGGACCATTACGTGTTTACCCTGTTTATCTTCCAGGAAATTTTGGGTGCCTTGTTTCACATTCTCTGTTATGCTCAAAGAGACATGTACTATCACTGGTTGAGCCACAGAGACATCCAGGATCTGATCATTTTGTCAAGAGAACGTGAAACCTATCAGTCTCAGATGGGGCTTTTCTTTTTTGGTCTTTTAAATGATGAGTGTACCAAGATTGTGTTGAGATCCTTCAAGTGCGAGTTATTCTTAGGTAACAAATTAAAGGTCGTAAAAGTGATAAACTACTTGAATAGCAATCAATGCTATGAGACCTCACAGCTCTTCCACTGTCTGACCGAAACCAGGGAGGAGAACTTTGCAATCAGTTCACTGGTGGGTTATCAAAAAGTGTCTTTGAAAATCAAGAGCCAAGAAGACCTAGAGGCAGCCGCTTTTTGCCTTAAGCACTGTCGAGATTTGAAGAAAGTAGAACTGACTCTCTCAAGAGACTTCTACAAGGACCTGGGGTCCAGCGCAGTAGATCTTTCCTATGGCTCTCAGTGAGTGTTTAGACTTTGGCAGAAGCAATTGTGTTTTCATTTTGTTGTTACTATTTTGTTTTGTTTAGGTTTTATTTGATACATGTGAATATTTTGCCTGTGTGTATGTCTGGGCACCACATGTGTGCCTGGTACCCTCGGAGGCCAAAAGAGGGCACTGGATCCTCTGGAACTGAGGTTACAGTTGGTTGTAAGCCAACAGGTGGGGTCTGGGAAGTGGACCTTGGTCCTTTATGAGAGCAGCAATCTTTCTGGACCACTCTTTCCAGCCACTTAGGTAGTTTTTAAAATAATATTTTATTTTTTTGATGTAGATATGGGTGCATGCATGCATACCAGGGTGCACATGTGGAGGTCAGGGGACAACTTGCAGGAGTTGGTTCTTGCCTTTTAGCATGTGGATTGAAGGGCGTGGCAGCAAGTGCTCATACCCACGGTACCATCTAGCCCCAAATCTTTCTTCGCTCTAGTTTTGAATGATTCTTCTAACTGATTTGGGGTTTTGGTTTGGTTTAGTTTTTGGTTTTTCGAGACAGGGTTTCTCTGTGTAGCTTTGCACCTTTCCTGGAAATTGCTCTGTAGACCAGAATGGCCTCGAACTCACAGAGATCCGCCTGCCTCTGCCTCCCGAGTGCTGGCATTAAAGGCGTGTGCCACCACAACTGGCCTGATTCTTTCGTCTTAAATGCCAGCCCTGTGCTTCCTCAATTGTTTTTCCATGTATTTTTTTTCTTTTTCCTTTGATGGAAAATAGATTTTTTTCCCTCACATAATGTGTCCTGATTACAATTTCCCTTCCCTGTATACCTCCCAGTTACTCCCCTCCCCCACCCCAAATCTGGATGCACTCCCTTTCTGTCTCTAAAACAAACAAGCTTCTAAGGGATGATTAAAATAAAATAAAATGATTAATAAAATATAACGAGAGAAAACAAAAGCAACTACATTGGAATTGGACAAAACTAACAAAAGGAAAAGAGCCCAAGAGAAGGCACAAGACACAGAGACCCATTCATTGCCACGCTCTGGAATTCCATTAAAACAGGAAACTGGGAGCGATAATGTGTACACAGAGGACTTGGTGCAGACATGTGCAGGCCATGTGCATGCTGCTTTGTGAGTTCATATGAGCTTTGATCACGTTGACTTAGAGGACCTTGTTTTCCTAGTGTCCTCCATTCTCTCTGGGTCTTAAACACTTTCCTCCTCCTCTTCCAAAGGGTTCCCTGATCCTTGAAGGGAGGGATTTGATAGATGCCCCATTCGGGGATGAGTGTTCAAGGTCTCTCAGTCTGCATATTGTCTGGCTCTGGGTCTCCGTATTTGTTCCCATGTGCTATAGGAGGAAGTTTCTCTGATTGATGATGGCTGAGCAAGTCACTGATCTATGAGTATAGCAGAATGTCATTAGGAGTCATTTTATTGCTACATTTTTTGGCAGTACCAATTTATTTTATTATTTTAATAAAACATAATTCTTTATTAATTCTTTGGGAATTTCTTTTTTTTTCCTTTCATATTTTTGAAGCCTCAACTGAATTTACCAGGTTCTGCTGACTCCCCATGGGAGACCTTGCCTTGGAGGAGGTGGGAATGGGAGTGGATGGGGGAGGATGCTGGGAGGCAGGAGGAGGGAGGACAGGGAAATCTGTGGTTGGTGTGTAAAATGAATAGAAAATCTCTTATTATTACTACATGTTTTGCTTTAGACTAGTATTATTTGGTTTTACCCTAGATCTCTGGACTATCTAGTCTCTGGTCCTTGGTCACCCAAGCAATGTCAGGTATAAGATCCATCTCCATTTTTTTCCATTGTGTATTTCTGGTTTCTTTATAAAAACTCAGATGTCCATAGATGTGGATTTTTGTCTGGAGCTTCAATTGGATTCTTTTGACTACTGTGGCAGTATTGTATCAATACCGTGCTGTACAATTTGAAATGGGGATAGTGGTACCTCCCACGGTATTTTTATTATTCAGGATTGTCTTAGCTACCCTGGGGTGTGTGTGTGTGTGTGTGTGTGTGTGTGTGTGTGTGTGTGTGTGTGTTTCCATATGAAGGTGAAAACTGTCCTTTAAAGTTCAGTAAGGAATTAAGTTGAGATTTTGATGGGGATTGCATTTGGTAAGATAGCCATTTTTACTATGTTAATCCTACCAATCCATAAACATGGGAGATCTTTCCATCTTCTGATATCTTCTCCAAGTTCTTTCTTTGGTGCTTTAAAGTTTTTACCATATAGATCTTTTACTTTCTTGGTTAGAGTTACCACCAAGATATTTATAGTGTTTGAGGCATTTTGAAAGTTGTTGTTTCCCTGATTTATTTCTCAGTCAGTTTTTCATTTGTATGTCAGAGGGCTTATGTGAGTGAATTTTGTATCAGGATAGTTAGCTAAAAATGTTTATCATTTATAGGAGTTCCCCGCTGGAAATCTGAGGATCACTGGAATTTTTAGGACGTATACTATCATGTCATCTGCAAATAAAGATACTTTGACTTCTTCCTTTCCAATTTGTATCCCCTTGACCTCTTTCAGTTGTCTTAATTGATCTAGCTAAGATTTCAAGTACTATATTGAATAGGCCTGTAGAGAGTGGAAAACCTCATCTTGTTCCTGATTTTAGTGGAATTGCTTTGAGTTTCTCTCCATTTAATTTGATGTTGGCAGTCAGCCTGCTGTAAATTACCTTTATTATGCTTACGTATGTTCCCTGTATTCCAAGACCTTTATCATGAAGGAGTGTTGGGTTTTGTCAAAGACTTTTCAGCATCTAATGAGATGATTGTGTGGTTTTTTCCTTTCAGTTTGTTTATATGGTGTATTACATTGGCAGATTTTTGTATGTTGAACCATCCCTGCATCTCTGAAATGAAGCCTACTTGATCATGGTGAATGATATTTTTAATATATTCTTGGATTCGGTTTTCAAGTAGTTGATTGAGTATTTTTGCATCTATGTTCATAAGGGAAACTGGCCTATAATTCTTTTTGTTATGTCTTTACTTGGTTTGGGTATCAGGATAACTGTGACCTCATAAAATGAAATTGGCAATGTTTCTTCTATTTCTATTTTGTTTAATAACTTTAGGAGTATTGGCATTAACTCTTCTTTGAAATTCTGGTAGAATTCTGTGCTGAAACCATCCAGCCCTGGGTTTAATTTATTTGGGATAACTAGTGACTGCTTCTTTTTCACTAAGGGTTATAGGTCTATTTAAATTGTTTATCTGATCTTGATTTAACTTTCGTAAGTTGTATGTATTGAAAAATTATTCATTTCTTTTAGTTTTTCCCATTTGGTGTCGAACAGGTTTTTTAAAATATGTCCATATGAGCCTATGGATTTCCTCAGGATCTGTTATGTCCCCCTTTTCATGACTAATTTTGTTAACTTGAATATTCTTTCTCTACCTTTGAGTTAATTTGGATTAAGATTTGTCGATCTTATCAATCTCTCTGTTTCATTGATTCTTTTTATTTGGTTTTGTTGTTGTTGTTTTTTCTATCTTATTGATTTCAGCCCTGACTTTGATGATTTCTTTCAATCCACTCCTTTTGGGTATGGTTTCTTCCTTTTGTTCTAGAGCTTTCAGATGTGCTGTTAAGTTACTAGTATGAGATCTGAGATTGCTCCATTTTTTAATGTAGGCACTTTTCCTGTGAACTTGCCTCTCAGAACTGCCTTCATTGTGTCCCACAAATGTGGGTGTGTTGTGTTCATTTTCATCCAATTCTAGGAAGTCTTTCATTTTTTTTCTTCATTAATGTCTTGATCAATTTTTCATTCATTAGTTAGTTATTCAGTTTCCATGAGATTATAGGCTTTCTGTTGTTTCTGATGTTGCTATGCAACCTTAATCCATGGTAGTCTGATAGGATGCAAGAGGTTATTTCAATTATCTTGTATCTGATGAGATTTGCTTTGTGATTAAGTATACAGTCAGTTTTAGAGAAAGTACCATGAGGTGCTGAGGAGAACATATTTTTTGTATGTGTTTGGGTGATATGTTCTGTAACTATCTGTTAGGTCCATTTGGTTTAAAAGGTCTGTTAGCTCCAACATTTCTCTGGATTTCTGTCTGTATGACCTGTCTATTGGTGAATGTGTGTTATTGAAGTCTCCCACTATCATTGTGTGAGGGCCAATATATGATTTAAGCTGTAGTAGTGTTTCTTTTATGAGAGAAAACAGTGTGTGTGCAGGGTGGTGCCCTTGTGTTTGGGTCATAGGTGTTAAGAACTGCAATGTCCTCTTGGTGGATGTTTCATTTGATGTGTATATACTGTCCTTCTCTATCTCTTCTGATTAATTTAGTTTTGAAGTCTATTGTGTCAGCTATTAATGGCTACACCAGCTTTATTATTATTATTATTATTATTATTATTATTATTATTATTATTAATCTTCCTCCTCCTTCTCCTCCTCATCCTCATCCTCCTTCTTCTTTGGTTTTTTGAGACAGTGTTTCTCTATGTAGTTCTGGCTGTCCTGACCCTCTGTAGACTGGGCTGGCAGGCCGGCTTAGAACTCACAAAGATCCACCTGCCTCTGCCTCCCAAGTGCTGAGA
Source organism: Onychomys torridus (assembly GCF_903995425.1). Taxonomy (NCBI): domain Eukaryota; kingdom Metazoa; phylum Chordata; class Mammalia; order Rodentia; family Cricetidae; genus Onychomys; species Onychomys torridus. Next base: position 4,197,697 of record NC_050443.1, read on the forward strand.
TCAAAGGCGTGCACCTAGCTACCAGCTTGATTCTTAGGTCCATTTGCTGGAATGTCTTTTCAGCCTTTTACCCTGAAGAGGTGTCTATCCTTGATGTTAAAGTGTGTTTCTTGGCTGCAGCAGAAGCATGGGTAATTTTTTAACCCATTCTGTTAGTATGTGTCTTTTTGTTAGATAATTGTGATGTTGAGAGAGATCAATGAGCAGTGGTTGTTGATTCCTGTTTTTATTTTGGGGTGTGTGTGTGTGTGTGTGTGTGTGTGTGTGTGTGTGTGTGTGTGTGTGTTTCCCTTCTTTTGATTTGTTGGCCTGGGATTATTTATTCCTTGTGTTTTCTTGGGTGTAGTTAACCTCTTTAGGTTGGAGTTTTCCTTCTAGCAGCTTCTATAGGTCTGGATTTGTAGACAGATATCGTTTAAATTTGATTTTCTCATGGAATATCTTATTTTCTCCATTATGTGCCAAAGGGACTTTCTTTTCTGGTATGGTCTATTCTGTGTTCTATATGTTTCTTGCACCTTCATAGGCATCTTTTTCTTTTGGTAAGGAAATTTTTCTTCTATGACTTTTTTTGAAAATATTTTCTTTGTCTTTGATTGGATTTCTTCTCTTTCTTCTATCCCTATGATTCATAGATTTTTCTTTTCATAGTGTCCCAGATTTCCTGAATGCCTTGTGCCAGGATTTATTTTAAATTTAACATCTTTTGACTGATGTATTCATTTCTTCTATCGTATCTTCAATGCCTGAGATTCTCTCTTCCATCTCTTGTATTCTGTAGGTGTAGCTTGCCTCTGAGGTTCCTGTTTTAGTTCCTACATTTTTCATTTTATATTTTCCTCAGTTTAGTTTTTGATTGATTCTATTTTCAGGCCTTGAACTGTTTTATTCATTTCCTTCCTTCTTTATGGGATTTATTCATTTCCTCTTTAAGGACCTCTATCATCTTCAGAAAGGCTATTTTATGGTCTTTTTCTTGTCTTTGGCTACATCAGAATATTCAGGGCTTTCTGTGGTGTAGTTGCTGGGCTCCAGTAAAGACGTACCACCTTGGGTGCTAATGGTTGTGTTTTTATGCTGGTGTCTAGGCATCTGGGTTTTGAAAGATTGTAATTCTAGGAGCTGATATCTACTCTTGTCTTTGTTGGATGGGTGTTTTGTTTCTTGGTTTCTGTTGCCCGCTCTGGTTCTTAGGAGACTATGGTGGCTTGTGTGTTGGAAATTCCCCTGGGTTATTTGTGCCCACTAGGGGTCCCGGGTAGAATATATTTCTAGGTATTGGGAGTTGACAGTTAGGAATGGGGTTAGGGAAGGAAGGTGAGCTTGAGAGGGAGTGGGTGTTAACACCAGAATCTGCTTAGTCCCCTGGAAATAGGGTCAGAGAGTAAGGTGAGGTTGAGGCGGAAAGTCTGCTACAGGGCTGGGGATAAGATAGGGGATTGAACTTACAGGAATGGAGAGAGAGAGACAAATATTTTTCAGCTTGGCCAGAATGGCCTGTGGGTTCCCTGAGAATGCCTCTTGGAGTTGGAAGCTGGGATAAAGCAATGAAGGGGAGAAGGAAGTTTGGAGGAAGATCTGTTTGATACACTAAGAATTGGGAGTTAGGAGAATGGCGTGTGGTGATATTTTGTTTGTGCTCTAATACATAAAGCTTGCCTGAAGATCAGATTGTGGAGCTAAACCACTAGTTAGCCATTGAGGACAGGCAGTAGTGGCACACAGCTTTAATCCCAGCACTCTGTGAGTTCAAGGCCACCCTGGGCTCCATGAGATTGATCTAGTGTAAAAGAGAAACAGAGCCAGGCAGTTGTGGCACACACCTTTGATCCCAGCCCTTGGGATCTCATGCCTTTAATCCCAGCACTGGGGAGGTGGAGATAGGAAGTTATATGGCTGGGCAGAGAGGTAACTATAAGGTGGGGAGGAGACAGGAGCTCACTCCCTTTCAGTTGAGGATTTTATAGAGGTGAGAACTAGTGACTGACTGCTCTACTTCTCTAATCTTTTCAGCTTTCACCCTGATATCTCACTCTAGATTTTTTTATTTATTAATTAGACCAATTAGGATGCATGCTACCCTGGTGCAAGTGTCTGCTACAGGGCTGTGGGTAAGACTTGGGAACTGGTTTTGGAGGCACTGAAGGGGAGGTGAAGATCTGCAGTTAGCCCACCTGCTTCCATTGCTGGAGTGGCCTGCAGGTTCCCAGACCACTTCTTCAAATTCAAACTCAAATTTTCCTTAAGTTTAATGTCAGTCTTGGGCCCCGATTCCTTTTTTTCTTCCTTTTGCGTAGAATGAAAGAGGATGAGATTCTCTTCCACTGGTGGCGAGATGTCTGCTCTGTGTTTGAAACAAGTGAAAATTTGGAAGTGCTGGCTGTGTCCAACAGCGTCATGAAGGACCCAGTGATGAAGATACTCGCCACTGCCCTGAAGAAGCCCCAGTGTAAGCTACAGAGACTGCAGTGAGTGCCGAATTCCATATGTATTTACTTTTCTGTAACTATGACAAAATACACTGACAAACAGCCCCTGAAGGGAGAAAGGGCTTTTTCTAGCTCACAGTTCCGGAAAGTTGGAGCCTGTCATACTGGGGAAGACTTGGCAATATGTAGGAAAGGTACAGTGGCACCATACACACACACACACACACACACACACACACACACACACACACACACGAAGCTCAAAACGAGAAATGGACCTGAGGTATGAAACCTTAAAACCTGCCCCCAGTGAGTCTCTACCACCTAAAGGTTCCATAACCTTCCCAAATGGCATCAGCAACCACAGACCGGGTGTTCAAACACACAACCCTATATGGAACATTTCAAATTCAAATCCCAACAAGTATCAAAAACAAATGTATCCCAGACAACAGTGGCCAGCTCCTGGCTGCAAGAAAGTCCATGGAAACGTCCATTTCTATTTAACTTCCTTGTTCCTTCTTCCGTTTCACACCACATGCGCAAGAAACACACACGTTAAACTATTCCATTTCACACCACATGCGCAAGAAACACACACGTTAAACTATTCCATTTCACACCACATATGCAAGAAATGCACATGTTAAACTATTTTTTTTGTAGATAGCTGCATCATTTTTAGTGGCTCTCAATGCTTTATATTTGTAATGTGTTTTCATTATGGTATTTTCATACATATTTTCTTTTGCTGCTGTATTTGTAGATGTGTGTGTGTCTATGTGTCTGTGTATGTGTGTGCCTGTGCATATGTGAGTATGAAGGCCAGAGGTCAATACTGAGTACTTTTATTGCATCCTCCCTTTTTTTTGAGACAGGGTCTCTTATTGAATATAGAGCTCACTCATTCATCTAGGCTACATAGCCAAAAGTCCCAGAGATCTTCCTTTTCTTTCTCTAAAACATTGGGATTAGAAACATCCTGGTTTTGATTCAAGTGCTGGGGATCTGAACTCAGGTCTTATGTTTGTGCAGCAAACACTTTCACCCATTCATCTATTGGTGGGGATGCCATGTTCAGCTCTCAGTGGGATGATTATTACTGTGTTCAGAAAGTGAATTTGAGTTGGGAGATGAGTGAAGCCACAAACTGGGGAACCAGAAGTCACATCAGTTCCTATTTTGCTGATGACTGGCCCCATGAATGCCAAGGGAGCAGATTGTATAATGGATTACTGGGTTTCTAATGTGTGTCAATGTGCCCACACCCATAAAAGGATAAAAATGGGGCCTCGGTGGTAAGGAACTTGTACTCATCTTATAGAAGACCTGAGTTTAGTTCCCAGAACCCACATCAAGCAGTTCATAATTACTTACATATAGGGGGACTTTCTTTGGACTGCCAGCTCCCAAATAATGACAGGGAGACTTCTTATTAAGTATGAAAGCTTGGCCTTAGCTTAGGCTTGTCTCAAATAGCCCTTATAACTTAAATTAACCCATTTATTTCCATCTATATTCTGCCACATGGCTCGTTACCTCTCTTCCACATTGTATGTCCGAGTTCTTCTGTGTCCCACTGGCCAATTCCACACACCTCAGATTCCTCCCAGAGTTCCTATCTCTCTCTGGAAGTCCTACCTATTCTCTCCTGCCTAGGTATTGGCCAATCAGCTATTTATTAAACCAGTCAGAAGGTGCCTTTCACATGGTGAGATCAAACATACTGCAACACTTAGAATTCCAGCACCAAGGGATTAGATGTCATTTTCTGGCCTATGCGGGCACCTGTAGAGTGCACATATGCACACATACATAAACACACACAATCAAACACTCACTCAACACATGTACACACACACACACACACTCAACACATGCAAATGAATGTACACATGCTTACTCAACACACACACACTCAGTACACATAAATGCAAATGCACATAATAATAATAATAAACTTGGATGTGGCAGTGCATAGCTTTAATTTCAGCATTCAGGAGGCATAGGCAAGTGGATATCTATCACTTTGAGGCTAGCCTGTTCTGTATGATGAGTTACAGACCAGCTAGGGTAATGAGAACCTACCTCAAAAGAAAAAAGTTACTAATAATAATAATAATGATAATAATAATACATTTCTAAAGGATAATAATGATGAAAGGCTTAAATGCAGTTATGCAGTAGAGCTCACAGAACCATGCCTGAGAGGAGTGCCGGGCCATTCTAGAACTCATTATGCTTGTAACTTCAGCTCCAGAGAGCCCAACACTCCCTTCTGGCCTCTGTGGGCACACACATATGTATACACACACACACACACACACACACACACACACACACACACACACCAAGTCTTTTTTATCATAAAGATCAGTTCTTTTGGCTGTTAAACTGTACATCCAATCCCTGAGGCTTTTAAAATCCAAAAAAACTAATCATTCATCACATACACAAACCACTGATTCTTCCTTAAAACAGAACATTAGGCCTCCCATAGGCCTTGGCCAGTATCTGACTGCCTTTTTTTTTTGGTTAAAATAGCTAGTATTGGCTCCCATGTACTGAGTGTGACTACCGTAGCCCAAGAAGGACACTGAGGGAGCTGGAGAGGTGGCTTGCTACATAACCACAAAGGTCTCAGTTCTGAGTCCCAGCTCCCACATAAAAGCCAGGCAGGGCCATGCACACCTATAATTCTAGCAACAAAAGGCAGAGACGAGATTGAAGGGTCCACTAGGCTCACTGGCCAGCTAGTCTAGCCAATCAGTGAAGTCCAGGGTTAGTGAAAGACTCTATCTTTTAAAAGGAATGGAGCATAATCGAGGAAGACATTCAGCATTGACATCTGGCCTCCATACACACGTACTCACACATACGCACACACACAAAAAAGGACACTAGGATTGTGTAGGTCAATTTGCACACATGCCTCAAGGAGAAAATGTCCCGTGCTCACCTAGCAACTTAGGCAAGGTCCTTCCACTGAAGAGGTTGGAGGAGGAGATGTAAACAGACACAAAATATCTTATATGCTTTTTCTAAGCTACTCATTCACTCCTGCTCACTGTTTTCAGTCATGGCGCCCTTTGTGTTGGCCTTAAGTGACTATGTTCTATAGTCACTTGTTAACCTCCCAAGACCCTGTCTGTCTCACCAGCTGTCATCATGTTTTTTAGGGTCCAATGACCATGGAAATGGCAACGGTGGGGACTGGGGAGAGAAATCTGTCTGTGGTTTGCCTGTCATGAAAAGTATGAAGACCTGAGTTCAAATCCCTGGCACTCGTGTTAAAAATCAGGAATGTGCATATAATCCTAGAGATCCTTGGAGCCTGATGACCAGTCTGTCTACACGAACTGGTGAACTCTAGGTTCAGTGAAAGCTGCCATCTCAAAAAGAGAAGTTAGAAGGGCTGGAGACAAGCCGTTAAGAGTGCTTGCTGCTCTTACAGAGGACTCAGGTTCAGTTCTTCGGACCCACAACTGCCAGGAACTCTAGCTGCACCGGCAATCTGATGCTCCCTTATGGCTCCTTGGGGATTTGTGAACACTTGGTGCACGTGCCCATACCCACACACACATTCATACAAGAATGAAAATAAAATCTTCTTAAAAATAAGGTGGAGCGTAAGTGAGGAAGGCATCCATGCCGACCTCACACACACACACACACACACACACACACACACACACACACACACGGAAGATCCCTGGAGTCCCTTGGTAATGGGATGCTGCTCCGTCCTCACTTTGAGGCATGTGAGTTGTATGTTGCATGAAGATGTATTCCATGTTTTGACTGACTGAAAACCCGCATTCTGAGACAGCTGAGAGTAGAACATACAAAACTGGGAGAGGAGGCCATGAAAGCCCTGTGTGATGCTGGAATCCCCCAGTGTCTTCTGCAGTGTGTAAGGTAAAGGCAGAGGCCGGAAGTAGCAACAGCACCTGGATGGCTGGTTTCTGTAGAATGAATGGTCAGGTGCTCTGTGACCGCCTGGCTTCCTTATGCCCAGCTACTGTTAATCTTATTCAACTTTAACAGTATAATTTTATGACATTTACTTTGCATAATGCCCAGAAATGGGATTGCTAGATCAAGTGTTAGCTCCGTTGTCCTTTTTTTGGGGGGAGGGGCGGGGGGTGGTATATTTTTTAGGGTTTTTTTTTCCTTTTTTAAAGAACATGTTTAGATTTGTTTATTTTATGTGTATGGATGTTTTATCTCCATATATGAATGGGCACCACATATCAACAGTGCCCTTATGGGTCAGAAGAGGGCATCAGATCCTTGAACTGCAGTTACAGATGGTTGTGAGATGCCACGTGGGTGCTGGGAATTGAACCCAGGTCCTCTGGAAGATCAGCCAGTGCTCTTAACCACCGTGTCATCTCTCCAGCCTCCAATTTCTAAATACTAGCACGTTATTTAATCATGGTGCTGGAGTCCATAAGGACATTTCCACATAGCATAGAAAATGCCTCACCGCTATGGGGCACTGACCCTGGGGAGATATGACCAAATGTCCACTCACCCCAGATAGGAAATGTTGTATTTACCAGTGGTGAGAATGGACCACAGATAAACAATGAAACCCACTTTAAGAGTTTTATTAAGGAAATAGGGAAAGTGAGCAGACCATAGATAAGTGGTCTCTCATAGATTACATAAGATGCAAGGCCCTAGGGTGACTAGGTGTTCTACCTGACTACTGACAGTGCAGGCGTGGCCATGGAATCTCCCACCACCACCCCCAGCAGCTAGGAGGATGCTGGAAATACCAGGAAACTGACAATAAACCAAAATAATGATATCATCCAAGTCCAACTTAGTAAACCCATGAGTTTATTGGGAGTTACTTACAGTTGCCTAAGTGAGGGGCTACTTACAGGAGCATAGACAGCTCAAAACCAGTGGCACCACTGAAAGCCCACCCCAGCATGCATGGGTGGTGACTCCCAAAAGCTGGCTCCTTGGATCTCACTGCACAATTCTCAGGGAACTCAACACACTAGAGAGTTCTCTTCTGGCAGCTTGGCTGGTTGGAGGTTCCCCAAGTTTATGGCTGAGAAGCTAGAAATAACTCCTAGAGTTATCCTTCTTGGAAGAAGTATATAGATAGAGGGGGGAGGTCTTTGAGGGTACCATTCACTCTAGGAGTAAGGCTTGCTATCTATGTGTGTCCTCTCTAGGTTGGAGCACTGTGAGGCCACCCCTAGAGACTGGGTTCATCTTATTAGTGATCTTCAAAGGAGTACACAACTGAAGACTCTGCTACTGAGAGCGAATTTCCTAGGAATTTTTGGGGTGAATTACCTGTCCATGAATCACCTCAGGGAGCTGGCGTAAGTCTAAATTCTCTTCCTGTCCTTATCATTTGGTAGCTCCAGGACTTCCATGAGAGAAAACACTTCACCGTAATGGGAGAAGGTACATGTATTTAGCATGTGTGAGTCTTATGGTTGGTGCATTTGTATGGATGTGTAAATGAGCATCCATGGTGACAGAGGGAACACAAGATATAGAATTATCCCAGAGAGTTGGCTGTGCTGGTTGGTTTTGTCAGCCTGACACAAACCTAGACATCTCTGAGAAGAGGGGATCTTAACTGAGAAAATGCCTTCATCAGATTGACCCATAGGCAATTCTCTAGGGCATTTACTTGACTAATGATTGATGTGAGTGGACCCATTCCACTATGCTCATCCCTGAGCAGGTGGTTCTGGAGGTCTATAAGAAAGCAGACTGAGCAAGCCATGGAGAGCAAGCCAGTAAGCAACATTCCTCCATGGCGTTGGCTTTGAGTTCCTGCCCTGACTTGCCTGGATGATGAGCTGTAGTTATAAGGTGAAATAAGCCCTTCCCTCCCCAAGTTGCTTTTGGTCATAGAATTTTATCAAAGTAATATAAACCTACATAGGATTAGACTTCAGCAATTAGCAGCACTTGCTACTCTAGCAGAAAACCCAAGATCAGCCCCCAACTACCCATGCTCAAAACAGCCTTTAACTCCATCTCCAGGGGATCCAATGCCCTTTTCTGGACTGTATGGTCACCTGCACTCATGAGCACATACCCCCATGCAGACACATATGCATAATTTAAAAAATAAAATAATCTTTTAAGGGTATTGTGGTGGTTTGAATAAAATGGACCCTATAGGCCCATAGGGAGTGGTACTGTTAGGAAGTATGGCCTTGTTGTAATAGGTGTGGCTTTGTGGAAAGAGGTATGTCTCTAGGGGATGGGCTTTGAGGTCTCAGAAGCTCAAGCCAGTTCTTTTCCTGATGCCTGCTGATCAAGATGTAGAACTCTCAGCTCCTTCTCCAGCACTGTGTCCGCCTGCATGCCGCCATGCTTCCCACCATAATGACAATGGACTAAACCTCTGAACTGTAAGCCAGCCCCAATTAAATGTTTTCCTTTATAAGAGTTGCCATGGTCTTGGTGTCTCTTCACAGCAATAGAAATTCTAAGACAGGTATGTACTTACACCTAATGCCCTAGACTATATCATTACAGTGAGCTCTGTGTGTCCACCATCCAATGAATGAAACAGAATATTATCATTACTATATTCTCCCCTCTCTGCTCATATCAACTACCTTGAGTGCAACTGAACAGGCTGGACTCTTTTAACTCCACGGCAGTATTATTGCACACTTATCCTTAAGCAGGATGACACACAGGTTTTGATGACCTTACATTTTACATGGACAGTGGTATGTGCAGGGCTTCCTTTTTTGAACAATAGTTTATTTTCAGTGATATGTGTGTGTGAATGTACATGCACAATCGATTCACACATGCATGTTTCAAATGGACATTTCAGGAGCAGAATTCCAGAGCAGAATTTGGTCCGCCAGGCTTTGTGCCTGACTGTACTCATTTCCAGTCCTATCAGCAATGCAGAGCAAAGTTCCCAGGACTTGAAATTCTCGACTGACTCTAGTTATTGGTTTTGCCAGCCTGTTGAGCAGCAAATGGCACTTTATTGTTTTAATTGATACTTCTGTGATTCTTTTCCAAATGATCTCCTTTTTTAATTATGTACTTGTATGTGTACATCCATGCATATGTGTGTGCATACACACATGTGGAGATCAGAGGACAACTTGCAAGAGTCAGTTCTCTCCCAACACTATGCTGGTCCCAAAATCTAACTCAGCTCATCGAGTTTGGCAGCCAGAGCCTTTGCCCTCCAACCATATCATTGGCCCAGTAGTCTTCCATTCACCGTGGTATCCCTAATATCTGTACCTATTTATGCACTTAATATGTCCTTCCATTTCTAGCTGCTGGAATTTTGTCTTTTCCTGGGTTACCTCTCATTGAGACGGTAGTTTTTGCTGTTCTCTTTGTAAAGATTTCTTTAGTTTTATTTTATGTATATGAGTGTTTGCCTGCATATATGTCTGTGTGCAACATGCATGTCAGAAGAAGGCAGTAGGTCCCCTGGAACTAGAGTTAATGGTTGTGAACCACCATGTGGGTGCTGGGAACCAAACTTGGATCTTCTGGAAGAGCAGCCAGTGCTCTTGGCTGGTGAGCCCTCTCTCTGTTTCCCTCTCTATCATACTGTTTTCCTGACCCCATTGTTCCTTCACTCTGTTATCTTCTCTCCCACAAAACTTGGAAAACCCAAGAGCTGGTGATATAGCCATAAGAAGCCTTCTGTTTCTAGAAGGAGTTCTCATGTTAAAGTAATCATCCCTCAGCATAACACACACAGAGATACCAAAAAAAAAACTAGTTGGAATGAAAAAAACTGTCCCTTGTCAATTGTAAGAGCTAGAGGCGTCAAGGACACACAAGAAAACTCACAGAACCCAACCTGAGCTCATAGGTGCTCACAGAGACCGAACTAACAACCAGAGAGCCTGCATGAGACTGACTAGGCCCTCTGCATGTGTGTGACAGTTGTGTGGCTTGGCCCTTTTGTGGGACTCCTAGCAGTGGAAACAGGGGCTGTCTCTGACTCTTTCACTGGCTTTGGGGACCCTACTCCCCATACTGGGTCACCTTGCCCAGCCTTAATGCATGGGGAGATGCTTAGTCTTCCTGCAACTTGATATGCCATGTGTTGTTGATGCTTATGGGAAACCTGCCCTTTCCTAAGTAGTAACAGAGGAGGAGTGGATTATGGAGTGGGGACAGAGGAGGGCTTGGGGGAGAGACTGGGAAGAGAGGAGGGAGGGGGACTTCAGCCAGGATGTTAAATAAATAAAGATGGATGGATGGATGGATGGGTGGGTGGATGGGTGGATGGATGGATGGATGGATGGGTGGATGGATGGATGGGTGGATGGATGGATGGATGGATGGATGGATGGGTGGGTGGATGGGTGGATGTGTGTGTGTATGTATGTATGTGTATATATATGTACTGCCCCTTGTCTGTGTGCTCCTCTTCACAGGCTGGAGAATTGTAACCTCACTGAGGTCTCTTGTGAAGGAATTGCCTTCTCTCTCAGGCACAGTCAGGTGCTGACCCACCTGAGCCTGGCACAGAACAACTTGACGGATGCAGGATCTAGGCATATCTGGAGTGCTTTGGAATATTCAACGTGTCCTTTGCAGAGACTGGTGTAAGTCTACAAATATTTTCTTTCTGGAACTCTAGGTGGGGAAGGAGGGGTGACCAGGAGACTCTATTATGGATTCACTTATGCACTGTGTTAAGTGTTGTGATGGTTGAGTTTTTTATAATAAGAAGTCAGCTGAGAAGAGACTCAGTGAGTAGCTGTCTAGATCAGACAGTGGGGCTTTGAGCCTATCTGTGGGAGACTGTCTTGGTTGTGTTCATTGATGTGAGAAGACTCGGATGAAAGTGGATGTCACCATTCCCTAGGCCTGGGTCCTGGACTGTATGAAAGAAGAGAAAGTGAGCTGAGTACACGCATGCATTTACTCTCCCCCACGCACCCCTCCACTCTCCTACACCTCCCATCCCGCTCTTGACTGTGGATGTGACTAGTTGCTGCAGGTCCCAGCTATCTTGACTTCCCCTGCTATGCCGAGTGGTGAACGGGGCCTTGTGTTTATACCAAGGGTGACGTTAGCATGCCAGAATGTTGACTGGCTTGACCTTGTGCAAATCTTATGCAGGTAACCACAGCTGCTGTGAGATGGTGAATGAGTTCACAATATAGAGGAAAGTTGTTACTGTCTCCATTTTGGAGGCAAATGACCAAGTAGCCGAGTCCTTACCCCAGTCTTCTGAGGTGAGATGAAACTCCAGACTCAGGCATGAAGCCACAGAGTGGAAATTTTCCAATCTGAGGGACATGGAGGAGTATCAGATATTTATCACTGGAGAAGCTACAAGTAGAAGGTCTCTGAGTCTAAACACTAGATTGCATTATTGGCCAGATCATGTATTTGCAAGACTGTGTTCTCAGTGATGGTGTCATGGCAACAGGAAGTTTCCAAATTAAATGAGGCAGAAGGGACGACCTGAAAATAATTACCAAGGTGTTAAGGATGGTGCCAGCCAAGAATGTTTGAGAACTCTTGAACTTTTTTTTGGTTTTTCGAGACAGGGTTTCTCTGTGTAGCTTTGCACCTTTCCTGGAACTCACTTGGTAGTCCAGGCTGGCCTCAAACTCACAAAGATCTGCCTGGCTCTGCCTCCCAAGTGCTGGGATTAAAGGCGTGTGCCACCACCACCAGGCGAGAACCCTTGAACTTATGTGCTCTGCCTCTGAGAGCAGAATGATGCCATGAGACCTGGCTTCCTGCCTGAGGAAGAATGTCTTGTTGCTAGCACACTGCTGTGGGCCAGAATGCATTCTAAACGATACTACTTTGTTGACCATTTACCTCACACAAGCATGGATTCCTTAGATGGCTTTCCTCATAGTCCATATTAGTCATTTTCTCCTTGATGTAACAAAATATCCAACAAGAAGCAACTTGAGTGAAGAAGAGTTCATGGTGTTTCATGACTGTACATTCTACTCTGATGGGAAAGGCATGGTGGCAGGAGCATGAGGCAGCCTAGGTCTGTAGGCAGAGACCACAGAGCTGACAGGAAATGAGGCTATGAAACCTCACGACTCAGCTAGCAAGATGGCAAGCCTGACAAGTTTGAGCCCAGGGACCAACGTGGTAAAAGGAGATAACCAAGTCTTGCAAATTGTCCTCTGACCTTGCTACATGTGCATTATGCCATCACCACACGCACATACACACCACTGCATCCAATTAATGCTACTTACTTATAAGCACATGAGTGTGTGGCCATCCATTAGAGCATTGGCAACCTACTAGTGACCACACACCCAAAGAAAAATGGCTCTCCCTCTCCTAGCTGCCACCAGCTCTTTGGTTAGGGGTAGGGACTTATGAAACCCTTCCCACTCCATGGTGGATTTTTGGCTTAAACTTGTTCAGGTCTTACACAGGCAACCATAGGTGTTGTGAGTTAATGAGTGTGACAGTTATGTCATGGCCAGAAGGCAACATTCCACAGCACTCCTCCCCAACTTCCAGTTCTTACATTTTTTTTTCTGCCCCCTCTATAGACAAATTTCTAAACAGTCTTACTAAATAAGAAACACAGAGCCAAATACAGGGGTTAAGGCCTTAGAGATCAGAGAAATAGGAATAGCCACCAGCTAACCTTAGCTCACCATGTCTCCGTAGCTTCGCAAGAGAACCAGCTTCTTCCTGTCTAGCCTATGCTTTTATTGCCTTGCTGTTCTGCCTTCTTATTGGCTCTTAGCCCAGCCACATCACTTCCTCATCGCTGCCTGTCTGTACAGACCTCCAGGTCTCTATGGTTGGCACTAGGATTAAAGGCTCATGTCACCACGCTTGGCTGTGTCCTTGACTGCACAGAGACTCTGCCTGCCATGTGATCAGATAAAGGGCATGTGCTACCAGCACCTAACTTTGGTTTATGGCTGGCTATCTATGTCCTCTGATCTCCAGGCTAACTTTATTTATTAACATACAATCTCTTCTACCATGTTCTCTGAGAGGTTAATAAAGATGTCCTATTTACCAAAAACACGGAAGAAATAAGTACAGTCCAAGAGTGTTTTGGTCGGTGTTTCTTTATAGGCTGAGGCAGTGTTCTTTGACTTCGGCTTGCTCTATGTATATGACGTCGGCTCTCAAGAACAATAAAAACCTGAGAAGTCTGGACCTGAGTTTCAATCAGCTGAGGGACGATGGGATCATCCTACTTTGTGGAGCACTGGCAGAAGCTGACTGCGGCTTGTTAATTCTGGAGTGAGTTGCCCCAGGTTTCCCCTTTGAAGCCAGGGTGCTTCAACCTTATGTTCTCTCAGGGTGGATTATAAGAGAGTGTCTTTGCTCTTCTGGGTTGTTCCTTCCCCTCGGAAGTCTGGAGGCTTCAGAATAGTCCTTCTCAAAATACATTATTACCTGGAAAATGGTTAGCAATGTACATTCCAGGGGCCACCCAGTATTGCTGACAACTCATAAAAGCTGCTTCTCTAGAGCCCCATAAACAGCTAACTCATTGACAACCCCACTAAAGAGTCTCCTCAGCAGTTACCACCACCTATAACAAGCTTAGGAAGGGACCTTGTGAGTCTTGTAAATTTGGGGAACTTTCTGGGCCTTGTAAGTTTACCTGGTTTTGTGAGCCTCCCTCCTTCTCCCTTCAGGAGGGAATGTAGCAAACAGCTACAAGCACCACTCTTATATGCTAGCATTTTTTTTTTTTGAGCTGAGGATCGATCCCAAGGCTTTGTGCTTGCTAGGCAAGTGCTCTATCACTGAGCTAAATCCCCAACCCAGCATATTATTTTTAACATAGCATTTTTCTCTAGAGCTCTTAACCACTGAATGCTCTCTTCAGACTCCCTCTACTTTTTTCCCTGGTAGGCAAGAACTCTCACTGAACCTTAAGCTTGCTGTTTCAGCTAAACTAGCTGGCCAGAAAACTCCTAATAATCTCCTTGTCTCTACCCCCTAGCACTGGGGTTAAGAACACCTGCAGCTATGCCTGCCTGGTATAAAAGCTGCTTGGGGTTTGGTGCCTTCACAGGGAGTCTCTTTACTCACTGAGCCATCTCACTAGCCCCTCATTCGCTATTCTGGATAATCACCTGCAGACACTGATGTGTATTAGGGACTTGCAACATGCTTCAGCTGTAGCATGAGCCGGGGCTGTGCTCTCTGTGTGAGATGAGTCCTCAGACGATAGGACATGGCAATTACTCTTCTGTCTCTTTGTGTCCCACAGGCTGGAACAATGCGGCTTCACCTCCATCTCTTGCCAGGCTCTGGCATCCATGTTCTGTAGCCACAAGAACCTGAGGCACCTGGACATAAGCAAGAACGTCATCGGGATCGATGGCATGATGACCTTGAGTCTGATGGTCTTCAACCACAGGCGGGAACAACAGGTGGCTCTGTAAGTTCTGTGAGAACCAAAGTTTCATAATAAGAGTACCAGAGACTCGGTAGCACCTGGGAAGAGGTTTATTTATTTTTTTTTACCTTAAAGAAATGGAAGGGGAAAAAAGAGCTGGTATGCTAATTTGTCACACAATAGTGTGTTATGCCCAGATCATGACCCCAAAGAGACCACTGAAGACCGTGGATGTCCAGAATGCAACAGCAAGGTTTATTTTGTTTAAGTTTACAAGTCACAGCAGGGAAGCTAGTTCCAAAACACTCACTCAGAGCAGTGAGGCTGAGAGGAGCTTGCTCTTTCTTTGTGAGGCTAGCTTTTTAAAGGCAAAAACCACAAGCCCTTCAGGGCAGTTGGGGGTGGTTGGGGGTTTGGCATGAGTGCAACTCGGATTGGTTTATTTTTTATCTCTGTTCTCTTTTAATTGGGTGAGGGTATGTCACCTTTGAATTTATTGGTTGGGGGTTACAATTATCATTTTGGGAGCAGTCCGTGACAAATCTCAGGCTTTGTTCTTGAGCTGCCATGGGGGCTGGCTGGCCTAGCACATACCGACTGTGGGGGCTGACTCAGTGGTCCAGGCTCTGTCCTTGAGCTGCCATGGACATAGTGAGGGGTCCCAGACAGTAAACAACTGGCTGAACCTCGAGCAGTCAGAGTACGTGCAGAAGGGAGCTACTGCAAGGACTACGTCTTTTGTTCATGGCCTCCCAGAAACTGCTTGCTCAAGTCTCAGGAAACTGAAATTGAAGCCTGATCTCTGAGAGAAGACTGAGCAGCCTGTTAATGGCATCTGCTTGGTCCTTTCAGTGTTTACTGTCATCTTGATCTCATTTCTCTGAATTACACAGTGGCTGAGTTCTCCAGAGAGGTGTCTTCCCAGTATCTAGTAGCTTCCTCCCTAAAGGTTCAGGACACAGAACCTCATCTAATGTGTATACCAGGGTTCTGAGTCTCCTCTTTTTTTTTTTTTTTTTTTTTTTTTTTTTTTTGCCAGAGCTGAGGATCGAACCCAGGGCCTTGTGCTTTCTAGGCGAGCTCTCTACCACTGAGTTAAATCCCCAACCCTCTTTTTCTGAGGTCAGGTGGCCAAGTTCCAGAATGTAGAATGAACTGAGAGCATCTAGACAAGCAGGTACCCGCTGCCAGCTAAAGAAGGCAGGGCCTTGGCCTCCTGTTTATCTGTGGTTCTCTAGTGAGCTCTCTCTAAACACACATCCTAATGAAAATGGACTGTAATACTCTATTTTTTACAGATCTCAGTAGGCTTCCCGTGCACAAACACAACTCAAAAATCTCCCTGTGGAGAGTGAGATGTCACCATGGGTGTGGCTGGAAATCTGATTGGTTCCTGGGGACTCCCAGTCCCTCCCCTTCCTGTACCCTGGGACCAGCCTTCTGTCTGACGGGAAAGGGGTTTGTGTCCTCTTGACTGCTGTGTTCTCGCTTTTCATTTGTTCCTTTTGTTTCTATGTAGCCCCGGCTGGCTTCAAGCTCATCCAACCCCTGCCTCAAGCGCCCTGAGTGCCAAGGTTATATGGAAAGTACCAAAATGCCCTTCTCCTTCATTCCTTTTCAAGTTGCAGGCTGAGTTGTTGTTGTTTTATATTGTTGTTATTATTATTATTATGATCACCAGCTATGTGACTGTGAATAACCTCATTTGCTTTTGTCCCACAATTTCCCTGTGATAGGTAGGATTTGGATTCTTCATCCATGAGATTTCAGGAATATTACGGGGAATGTGCATGTGAGGCAGTGAGCACTATCATGTTGTCATCCATGGGTGGCTATGGGTACAAGTGTCATGGTGCCTGGTGCATTCAGTGCCCATGCAAGGCAGCAAATTACCTCAATGTGTGATAACCTACAGCAGTGAGCAGACTTTCTGATGATGACAAGAGCTGTCTGCCCAGCCATTCAGATCAGAGTCTTTCACCGGGTTCTCAGTGAGGCTGTTGGCTGGGATGTGATGGAAGCCAGAAGTCTGTTCACACTTGAGGCCATTGGCCGGAGGCCCACATTGTTCCCATGACATTGGCTAGTTTCTTCCAGAATGCATGCCAAGAGAGATGCACAGAAACACAGAGACAGACATGTGGAAACAGACACAGAGACACATGCAGAGAGAGATGGATACATATAAAGATACCAAAAGAGACAGAGAGAAACACAGAGGCAAAGATGGACACACAGAGAGAAACACAAAGATGCAAAGAGACACATAAACATACACAGAAGAAGACACATTTAACAGAGACACATGGAGGCAGAGATACAAAGACTGAGAAAGGCAGACACACACAGAGAGACACAGAAGGAGACAAATGGAGATAGGATGCATAAACATGTAAATGAAGTACATAGAGAGAGAGACACATAGAGACCCAGAGAAAGATAGAGATGAGACATGGAAACACACAGAGAGACACACACAGGGAGACAAAAACATGGAGATATGCACACAGAAACACAAAAAAGGACCCATGGAGGTAGAGACTCACAGATGTGCATAAGGAGACATAGGAACACAAAGAGTCATAGAGAAAGGAACACAGAGATACGTGGAAAGAAAACAGAGACATACACAGAGAGATATACCCATGGAGACACAGAGACATGCAGAGGCTGTGTAGATGTGCATAGAAACATGTGGACAGAGAGTCGTATGTATAGACTCACAAAGGTACACACAGAGAGACAGAGATATACAGGGACTGAGAAACAGATGAACAGAGACAGAGCTAGCGGCAGAGAACTAAACAGTGACACACAAAACACAACACACAGAAGAAGACAGAGAGGCGGGGAGATAGAGATGAAGACACATCTATAGAGACACACAGAAATGGGAGACATGTATATACACAGAGACACACAGAGAGACAGAGATGCAGAGTCATTTGCAAAGAGACACACAGGGAGACAGACACATAGATATGGAGGTGGAAAAGAGACAGAGGGCCGGACAGTGGTGGCGCATGCCTTTAATCCCAGCACTTGGGAGGCAGAGCCAGGCAGATCTCTGTGAGTTCAAGGCCAGAGTGAGATCCAGGACAGGCTCCAAAGCTACACAGAGAAACCCTGTTTCAAAAAAGAAAGAAAGATGGGGGGCACTCATATACAGACTTACATAGCAAAGAGCTAGAAGGGAACAGACTTATAACTTTCAGTGTGCACCCCATACACCTGCTTTGTTCTGTTGGCCACTCAGGATGTGAATAGCAGGATAGTCCCTGGGCTATGGGGTGTGTGGGGGCGGGGGGCACTCGGAGAACACTGCTTACTGTGTGTCCCAAGTAGGTGGATCACAGGACAGGACTCCAGACTCAAAACTGTTCCATTTGTTTGTTGACATGGCCTCCTAATGTAGCCCAGGCTGGCCTCAGACTCATAGAGATCCCCCAGCTCTGCCTCCCGGGAGCTAGGATTGAAGGCGTGGGCCACTGCAATGGCCAAGCCAAAGCCCTGTTGGTGTTTTGCTTTGTTTTGTTTTGTTTACTTCTTACTTTTTTATTTTATAATTTAATTTAATTTTACATATCAGCCACGGATTCCCCTGTCCTCCCCCTCTGCCCCGCTCTGCCCTGTTGGTATTTATTTGACCCTAGCCTCAGGACGGTCTCCTGGGTGGCAACTTCCTATGCTAGAGGTTTTTTGGTTTTTGTTTTGTTTGTTTGTTTGTTTGTTTTTGTCTTTGTTTTGTGGCTTTTCTGGGATTGCAAAGGAATCTTAAATGTGAGATACCAAGCCATGTTCCATGCCCTTCCCAGGAAGAAGAAAGCAAATGAGAAAGTGGACATGTACACAAGACTACAGGGTCCAGAAGTAGAGGATGGCCCTCTGAAGGTCGTGCAGGACTGGAACACTCAACGCCTCAAGATACCATGGAGGCAAATGCAGTCAGACACCCACAGGACACATTCTTTCTAATGGAAACAGGATGCAGAGGCTGGTTTGCAGGGCCTTCTTTGTCCAGGACAGCCCCATCCCAGTTAGGGACTATCACTATGTTCATATGCTGATGAGACTCTTAAATGGGACCAGGTGGTTAGGAGGGCTGGGAAATCCCTGTTTTGCATCCTGGAGGGTGGAGAAAATGAATTAAATACGTGCAGCATGAAAAAGTGTTCATTTATCTCATTTACCAGTGGCCTGGCACAAGCACTATTCAGAAGAAAGAAACAAACGTGTAAGTTGGTTGCCATAGGAGATCTCCAAGGAAAGTGACATCAGGGTGCTTTAAAAGGACAGACACAGATAGATACAGAGCTACACAGGCAGAGAGAGAGAGAGAGAGAGAGCGATAAAGGGACACAAAGAGCAACAAAAAAAAATGGGAAGATGTGTAAAGAGACAACATAGGGACACAGGGATGTGCAGAGGCCAAGGTTTCTACAAAAGTGAGTTGTCACTGTGTGTGACCTTAACAAAGTCAGCAAACAGCGAGGTACCTGTGCGTCCATGTTGACGGCAGCTGAACTCCATCATGGAGCTGCAGAGGTGGCTCAGGGTAAGAGTGTCTGATAGCTTCATCATCCTCCTGCCTCCTGAGTACCAGGGTTACAGGCATGGGTCTGGACTCAGAAGCAGTGCAGCTATATCATAGAGTAATTCTTTTTTTTTTTTTTTTTGAGGTCCCTTCATACATACTGATAAAGAAAATGTATAGATAAGATCTACTACTACCATATATCTGTTGACAGGCACCCAGGTTGATCCTGTGGCCTGGGTCGTGAACTGCCACAGCATTTTTTTTCTTCCTTTTTTTTCCATTCTTCTCTCATACAGTACATCCTGACTGTAGTTTCCCCTCCTTCCACTCCTGCCAGTCCCCCTTTCTCTCTTCCCAGATCCACTCTTCCTCTGTTTCCCTTCAGAAAAGAGCAGGCCTCCAAGGATAGCAACCTAACACTGCAGAACAAGTTACCTTAAGACTAGGCACATATCCTTGTATCAAGGCTGCATAAGGCATTCTAGTAGGAGGAAAGGGGTCCCAAGAGCAGGCACAAGAGTCAGAGACACCCCCACTCCTACTGTGAGGAGTCCCGCAAAAACAGCAAGCTAACAAGCGTAACGCATATACAGAGGACCTAGCACAGACCCATGCAAACTCTGTGACTGCTGCTTCAGTCTCTGTGAGCTCCTGTGAGCCCTGTTTAGTTGATTCTGTGTGCCATGTTCTCCTGGTGTCCTCAACCCCTCTGACTCCCACAATTCTTGCTCCTCCTCTTCCACAGGGTCCCCTGAGTTCCACAGGGAGGGAATCCCATGGAGATCTCCAGTTTGGGGCTCTCGCTCCCCCCCCCCCGAATGTTTGGCTGAGGTCTCTTCATCTGCTCCCATCAGCTGCCAGAGGAAACCTCTCTGATGACAGCTGGGCTAGGCTCTACTAGCAATTCTTTTAAAGTAGAATTGTCCAGACCAGCCAGATGGTCAAAGTGTTTGCGCCCTGATAATCTGAGTTCCATCCCCAGGACTCACATGAAAGAAGGGGAAAACTGACTCCCAACAAGTTACCCTCTGACCTCCATGTGCACACATGGCATGAGCACACCCACACACAATCAATGAATAAATAAATGTTGAAGGCGGTTTGGCCATGTAGACCAGGCTGGCCTTGAACTTCTGATCTTCCTCCTCCTACCAAACTAAGTGCTGGGATTACAGGTCTGTGCTGCCATGCCTGGTTTTATGAGGTGCTGGGGAATCAAACATGGGGCTTCATGTACGCTAGGCTAACACGCTACCACTGAGCTACGCCCTCAGCCCACTTTGCTTCATTATAAGTCAATCTAGTTTTTACATTTTTTATTCTTAATTTTGTGTGTGTGTGTGTGTGTGTGTGTGTGTGTGTGTGTGTGTGTGTGTGAGAGAGAGAGAGAGAGAGAGAGAGAGAGAGAGAGAGAGAGAGGTTCTGTAGATGAGTGTCTGCAGAGGCCAGAGGAAGGTGTCCAAATGCCCCTGGAGCTGGAGTTCAGGTGACTGTGAGACACCCTATGTGGGTTCTGGGAACTGAACTCATGTTCTGAAAGAGCAGCGAACGCTGAGCCACCTCTGCAGTCCCTCTTCAAACAGAACACACACTGTGCTTATCCCACATGACCGCACAACACCTAAAGGAAATACAGAAAGGTTTTACAATTAAACTGAATAATTGGAGTGATCTTCCCTTATTTTTATCATTATTTTTAGTTCATTTGAGCTGTTGCGCTCACGCTGCTCTTGGCATATGAAAGGCATCACATGTCACTATGATCAGTGTGTATAGCACAATTGTGTTGTGATATAAATTCACTGTGGGGTGCTTAAGTCAAGATGTTCAACACATCCTAACAGGATGGGAGGTGTGAGGGGAAGGAGAGAAGCTTCTAAAGTACACTCTGTTCAGGAAGGATGGGGAGGGATGCAGTGGTGCCTCAGAGGTTAAGGGCATATACTGCTCTCGAGTGGACCCAAATTTAGCTCCCAGAACCCACATCTGGAGTCTCACAAGTGCTTTTAACTCCAGTTCTGGGGATTTGAGGCCCTCTTCTGGATTCCACAGACACCTGTACTCACCCGGTACATATAAGCTAGAGCAGGCACATACATATACACACAAATAAAGTTTTAATGACATAGTGATATATAATACCTTGTATGCTAGTAGCTGAGCATTATTCATAATAGCCAAGAAGTGGAATTAACCTAGATATCCATCAGTGGGTGGGTGGATAAGTAAATTGGGGTATGTACACATAACGGAATAGTATTCAGCCATTACAGAGAAAGACATCTTGTTTTGGCAGCAATGTAGATGAGCTGTTAAAAGAACACATGATACTCAATGGAGTATAATAGACACAGAAAGACAAACACTGCATGTCACCAAGACAACTGGACTCAGAAGCAGACTGTAGTTAGCAGAGGCTGAGGAGAGAGGAATTTGAAGGCAGAAAGTATAACATTTCAAGGAAGTATAGGAGGTCTGTTGCACAAGGAAGCAACCATATTTAGGTATAATTCAGGCTGGCATGATGGCTTAATGGTAAAGGTGCTTGCTGTCAAACCCGATGACCTGAGTTCAATCCCTGGGTCTCACATGGTGGAAGGGGAGACTCAAATCCCACAAACTGTCCTCTGACATATCCACACACACACACACTCCCATGCATGCACACACTCATATGCACAAGCACACACATATACACATGCACACAAACATGCCAAATAAATGTAAACCTTTAAAAAATAGGAATAGTGTATTGTAGGGGCCATGGAAATGGCTCAATCTGTATAGTGTTCGCTATGCAAGCCTGAGGACCTGAGTTCAATCCCCATAACCCATGGATTAAAAAAGAGGGGGTTGTGAGCTCCAAAACAGTCAGAGACACTGCCCTGGCCAGCGGGGTTTCAACAGGGGTGACCCACCTGTGGGAGCGAATGAAAAAGACAGAGGACACAAGGGACGACAGCAAGAAAAGATTCCGATCAAACTGCAGATTTTATTTTTCTCCACAAGGCTTATATAGCATAGGAGGGGAAGGGACAGGAAGGAGGGAAGGGGAGGGACGTGGAAGGGGTGCAGAATGTGGGAGACGTGCAGATTGTGCAACTGCAAGATGTCGGCTAAGGTCACTGGTCAGGGGCCATTTGTTCTGTTGCTAGGCTACCTGACCATGGAATGCTCTATGCCTTCAGTTGTCATGGCACCTGACTGTGGGATGTTCTCTTATCTTTGGGGGCCCCTGGTTAGTAAATGGGTGTTACTGCTCTGGGAAGGGGCAGTGGGCTTATGACCTGTTCTCTGGCCTAGCTAGTACTTTCCATGGTTCATGTTTGGTTCCTGACATCTTGGTCCCTAACAAGACACTATCATTAAAAAGAAAAAATGGGGGCTTGTAGAGAGCCGCGTGTAGCCGCACCCTAAAGATGGCTCTGGCTTCTACCCTCTGCCTTCCCGATGGCAAACACTCTTTAAGGTAAACAGCTCCTTATTTGGCTGTGGCTGGATTCGTGTGTTGCTGGCATATGCGTGAACCTGTGGACAGTGCCCACATGGCTGCTTGGGGTTGGCAGCCCAGCCCTACTTAGGTGCTGGGAGAGGCTTGCCCCAGCGAGAGAGACACAATGCAACTAATCAAAGGTCTGAATAAACTGTAATGAGAAGGATCCCGGTGTCGTGTCTTCCTTGCTGGTCGAGGCGGGCGCGACAAGTGGTGGCCTCCTATGGGGACAATTACCACGGCTCTCTCTGGATCCAGAACTCATTACAGTCAGGCGGTATACCGGTAAGTCCTCAGAAAAAACTGGGGATCCGCGACAAAAGCGGGTAACGCTCACCTGTAGAAGGGAGAGCGGGATAGCAGAGCTGCGATAAAAGCAGACGGGTAATTCTAGAGCCGTGATAAAAGCGGACGGGTAATTAGACAAAACAAACAGGGAAACCGGAGGGCTGGAGCAATTCTGCAGAGGCTCTGAGAAACCTCCGAGAAACTTCTCAAATTGAGAAAAGAAAAAAAAAAAAAAAGTATACTAACATGGGCGCTTCCTCCTCGCACCCAATTTTTTTGGCTCTTAACGAGCTGCTTCTCTCTAAGAAATTGAAAATAAAAAAACACACTCTAGCACGGTTTCTGCAAGAGTGTGATGTAATTGTTCCTTGGTTTGCAATTTCTGGAAGCCTTACAGTGCCTTCCTGGGAGAAATTGGGAAGAGACCTAGATTTGGATGCTGGAGCAGAACGCAGGTGCAGATCGCAGTATCATAGCTAGCAAAGATTGGCCTCGAGGTTGGCCTATACAGGCTTCCTCACAAACATTGCAGGGACTGGGTTATGCCAATGTTCCAAATGTTAGTGCAAATTTGTTAAATTGGCAAGATTCCGAAGGTCACTCTGGCGTTATGCAACCCTATGTCCTTGAGCTTCCAGTGTCCCTCTGGGGGAGGGATCTTATGAAATCCATGGGCTTTCAGTTAAGTAATGAATACTCCAAAGAATCTAAAAATATTATGAAAAACATGGGGTGTCATCCTGATTTTGGCCTGGGAAAAATTTTACAAGGCAGAAAGGAGCCAATACAAACAGTACCTAGGAAACCCAAACAAGGGTTGGGTTTTTCCTAGGGGCCGCTGAGGAGGGCATTCCCATAACCTGGGTAACGGAGGAGCCAGTTTGGGTTCCTCAGTGGCCACTCTCCTCTGAGAAATTACATGCTGCATATCAATTAGTGAAAGAGCAATTGGAGAAAGGGCACATTAAACCCTCTCTTTCTCCCTGGAATACACCCATATTTGTCATCAAGAAGAAATCAGGAAAATGGAGATTGTTACATGATCTTAGAGCTATAAATGAACAAATGAGAATTATGGGACCTGTACAGCGTGGTCTTCCATTGCTGTCAGCCTTGCCTGAAAATTGGCCTATTATTGTGGTAGATATTAAAGACTGCTTCTTTTCCATTCCATTGAATAGCAAAGACAGTGAGAGATTCGATTTCACTTTACCGTCCACTAATCATGAGGAACCTGATAAAAGATATCAGTGGGTTGTATTGCCACAAGGCATGGCCAACAGTCCTACAATGTGTCAATTATTTGTAGCAACTGCTTTAGAACCTTTGAGAGCACGTTTTCCAGGGTTGAAATGCCTCCATTATATGGATGATATACTGTTAGCAGCTAAAGAAGAGAGCATTCTTCAAGAAGCATATAGCTCACTTGTAGAACTGCTAAAGCAAAAGGGACTTTGTATTGCCCCTGAGAAGGTGCAACAGAGCAGAGTTGTCTATTATCTTGGCTCTAAAATAAGTAATCATTATATCATGCCACAAAAGGTAGAGTTAAGGAAGGATCATCTTTGCACACTGAATGATTTTCAAAAATTATTAGGAGATATAAATTGGATAAGAGGAAGTTTAGGAATGGCCAATTATGAGTTAAAACCATTATATGACATTTCAATTGGAGATGCAGCCTTGGATTCACCGAGGCAATTAACCAGTGCAGCCCGAGAAGCCTTAACAAAATTAGAAGATAGACTACAAAGAGCTTTTCTTACCCAGAGGAAGCTCCTATAGGAGAAAATAAGTCTTTTAATTTAAATGGAATTCTTTGTTTCCAAATTGTCAGAAACAGATCAGATGTTTCCCCATGTGTCTTGATATATAACCAGACGGCTGGATGGTTTGATTTGCCTGGACCAGGCCCTTGTTTTTCAGCCAATGCCTCTTGGGTGTCTGGATGGTGGCCTGCTAAAGCGTTGGGAAATGATACACCAGGTCAGCCAAAATGGGCCCCCTTTTGTTGGGGTCAAGATGGAGGAAACGTCTGGCCCTGGACAGGTTGTCAGTCTCGTATTGTGATCTGGGCCAATCAAGGAAAGAGTTTCACCTTTTCCCCTGGAATAAGCACAGACATTAATCAGACTTTTGTAGGTAGTAATTATAGTGAGCAAAATCCCTCTCAGTTGTATATTTCTAATCCTTTTGATAATTGGCTATTGTGTGGCATTAATGGAAGTTGCATGAATTTAGAGCCACTAGTTATGATTGCTGGGGGAGTGCATGGGATCAGTCAGTTTTCATGGAGTAGCTCCAAGCCTTGGGGCTCCTGGGATTCTGTGCCTGGCCCGTTATCCACAGGCATCACCGCCAAAACTGATACAGGCTGTGCGTATGACGGAGTTAAGCCACTGGCTAATATTACTTATAATCCTACTCCAGTTTGTGTGTATCTTCCATTCTTGTTTATAGTGAGCAAAGAGAGGCCTGTATCTTGCAATAATAATACCTGTTTTTATACTCAATGCTGGAATGCTTCCAAATATGATTATGCCATAATTACCCGTATGCCTCGCTGGGTGCCTATGCCAGTTGATGCTCCTAATGCTATGACCCTGTTTAGACAGAAAAAGGATTTTGGCATTACTGCAGCCATTGTTACAGCTATTTCCTTGGCTGCTGTTGGAGCTCCTACAGCCGCCATTGCCATGAGTCATACTGTACAGACGGCACAGACCTTGAATAATCTTTCTGCCAATGTGGCACATGTTTTGGATGTGCAAAAGGGCATCAATGCTCAAATACGAGGAGGATTGATGGTGGTCAACCAGAGAATTGACCTGGTTCAAGAGCAAATTGATACCCTCTGGCAGATTGCCCAACTCAGCTGCCAATGGAAGTATGAAGGGTTATGTGTGACTAGTGTCCCATATAATAATTTTACCCATGCTGCAGATTTATCTAAAAGGTTGTCTAGTTATCTTTTAGGCAATTGGACTGGAGAGTTTGATAACCTGATGGACCAGCTGAGAGTGGCTATTGTCACGGTGAATTCGACTCGAGTGGATACCAGACTGGTGGAGGGATTGTCTTCCTGGATTGCTACAGCCATGGACTACATGAAGGAGTGGGCGGGAATAGGAGCCCTAGTAGGTTTACTGGTGCTCACCTCCCTAGTATGCTTGTGGTGCATTTGTCGCATTAGGATCTCACAGCGTCGCCATGCAGCCATGATTGTCCAAGCCTTTATGGCCATTGATGCAGGACAGTCTCCCCAAGCCTGGTTGGCTACTTTAAAAGATATTTAGGCACAGGATGCGAGGCCTGCGCACTGCACTTGAGGTTATGATACGCTGACCTCAAGAAGAGCAAGTCTGATTGCATGTGGGTTGGTACCCTAACTCCCACCTCTGTGAAAAAGGGTATCGGACGGGTCTAGTGTTCTCTGGGTGGATGACGCCTGGACAAACATTAGTACATGTTCCATTTTAGCAGAGATCAGACCTCTACTCTTGCCTGTTGCTTTGTAAAACAAAAAGGGGGAAACTGTAGAGAGCCGCATGTAGCCGCACCCTAAAGATGGCTCTGGCTTCTACCCTCTGCCTTCCCGATGGCAAACACTCTTTAGGGTAAACAGCTCCTTATTTGGCTGTGGCTGGATTCGTGTGTTGCTGGCATATGCGTGAACCTGTGGACAGTGCCCACGTGGCTGCCTGGGGTTGGTTGCCCAGCCCTACTTAGGTGCTGGGAGAGGCTTGCCCCAGAGAGAGAGACACAATGCAACTAATCAAAGGTCTGAATAAACTGTGATGAGAAGGATCCCGGTGTCGCATCTTCCTTGCTGGTCGAGGCGGGCGCGACAGGGGCTGGAAAGATAGCTCAGTGTTTAAGAGCACTTACTGTTCTTGCAGAGGACCTGGATTCAGTTCCCATCACCCACGTGGCAGATCACAACCACCCATGACTCCAGTTCCAGGGGATTTCACTCCCTCTTCTGGCCTCCCTGGGCACCACACACACAGAGTACACAGACATATATGCAGGTAGAATACACTCATACACATAAAATTAAATAAATTCAGGGCTAGAGAGGTGGCTCAGTGATGAAGAGAACTGGCCGCTCCTCCAGAGGACCTGGGTTCAATTCCCAGGACCTACATGGCAGCTCACAAATGTCTGTAACTCCAGTTCCAGAGGATCTGACATCTTCACACCATTGCACATAAAATAAATTATTAAGCTATTAAAATAAACTGTTAAAAAAACAAACAGCACCTGGGGAATGACATCCAAGGTTGATCGCTGGCCTCTACATGCACTTTCAGGTATACACACACACACACACACACACACACACTCACACATACACACACACATACACACACATACATACACACACACATACACACACACACACACACACACACACACACAAACACATCCCAGGACTCAGGAGGCAAAGGCAGGCAGATCTCTGAATTCAAGACCATCAAGCTATACTGAGTGAGTTCCAGAACAGCCAGGGCTACACAGAGAAACCCTGTCTGGAAACCTCCACCACCTCAAAAAAAGATTTCAAAATTTGCTAAAGATAAATGTCAGATTCACCCTCCAGAACCTAAGTATTCAAAAATGATATGTAGTTTCACATAGTCATTCCACAATGAATATATTGAATGTCATTTTGTACTCTGTACATACACAGAATTATGATGTGCCATCTTATAGTAAAATTTTAAAAAAAAAATTAAATGCCAAGTATTACTTCCAGGCTAAATTTTTAAAAGGTGAGGACCTGAATATCCCCTGCTGAGAAACACCCAGTGGGGATTGTGCAGATCCCAGGTCCTGCTGCATATAAGAATGAGTCTTGGTCTGGAGAGATGGATCAGTGGTTATGAGCCCTGGGTGTGGCAGAGGATTCGAGCACCCAAATTAGGAAACTCAAAAGAGCCTGGTGCAACTCCAAGGGATCCCAGGCCCTCTTCTGGCCTCCATACGTACACACATAAGTTTAAAATAAATAAATCTTAAAAATAATAAGAGTACCATCTAATGGGGAGTGGGGGTGGGGAGTAGATGAGCCTTCCCTTGAGCAGCTGCTGGGCGAGAGGTGAGTAGGTGCCCATGCTTGCCCAATGCTTGCCCACGCAGCTGTTCCGGATCTACTTGCTTCAGAACTTGCAGCCAATGGGCATCAGGCACGTGCTAGCCTGAGACTCCTCAAAGGCTGTCACCTCGCAGGTGTGGAGGGGAGACAGCAGCGTTGGCTCTTTTGCGGTTGTTGCCAGTGTACGGAAAGTGGGTTCTCCGCCTGAAGGTGAGCTCTTGGGTAACTTTAGTCCCAGCGGGTCTCCGGATTGGCTTCTGCTCTTTCAGGCCAGTTAACATGCACGAACTCTCCCACTTCTGTCTTTGGAAACGGTAGAGCTAAGAGGCCAAAGGATCTCATGGGGAAAAAAAGATAATGTCACCCCAAGTTTGTTTTTCAAAATAGTTAACCTGGACAGTGGGGAGCATTTAGGAAGGTCCCTTCCCAGGCTTGGATGTTAACTTAAGACATGGAGCAATGCTGGGCGTGAGCTGATGTCAGGGCCACATTTTGTGTGAGTGTGGGATGTTACTGGGCTAAATTGGGTGAATTTACTCATGAATTACTGTGACTTATGGTCCGTGAGATGCTATATGAACTGGAGGATTGTTTGTTGCAGTTGCCAAGTGAGGAAACTGAGTCAAGGGGTCATTTATTTACGTACAGTGCAAGGAGCACATTGACCAATTTCAAAGAGATTTGAAGAGATTTTCTGTGTTCATGCACCCGTCATGGCACTCACCCAGGTGGAGGTCAGGGGTGCATGCAAGAGTTGCTTCTCTCTTCGTGGGTTCTGGGGGTCCAACTTGTGTCCTCAGGCTTAGCGGTAGGCGTCTTTACCCACCGAGCCCTGCAGTCTTCGCTGCTTCTATTAAATCATTCCAGACACTTGGGGATTAACGCGTGTCTGGGAAGGCAGGGATGATAGTGGAGATACAGGCTAAAGGAAAGTGCTGGGTTTTTGTTTATTTGGGTTTTTTTTTAAGTGTTTTCACTCTGCAGAAAACAGTACCCTCAGATTGCCCAAAAAGTATCTCAGCTGAATTATTTCCCTCAACTGTGTCTTGGAGGTGGGGAGGAGGGGTTGATGCTTATAGTCTGATCTATTAGGAAATCTGGAATGTTCTAAAGTACTTAAGCTCAAGATATAAAGTATTTGACCTCCAAAAATATCAAGCTTTGAAGCCTGGATGAAGGACAAAATTCTATTTTTATGTGTTTATGTGAAATTAAATGAGGTGCTGTAAAACTCTTCCCAAAACAACAAACAAAAAGCCAGGAAAGAGTCTCTTCCTAGGAGAAGACCTTGCTGGTCAGATCTTTCTAAAGAGTAAAATAAAATACCTTGCTTCCACCCTGCTGAAATATTTACCCAAGGGTCTGCTGTGTTGCCCTGCAGCGGGATTGCTGAGAGCAAGATCAGTATGCCGATCTGACTAAAGTTGTGTGACAACGATGTTTAGACTTCACAAACTGAATTTTTCACCCAGTGGTTGGGAGATTTGTTTGTTCCTGTTTAGCTTTTTTGATCTCTATATTTAAAAATCTCTCGGAAAATCCTAATTTTAATAGAAATATAACCATTCAAATTATGCTCATAATTTTTTAAGGCAGGTCTCTATGTAAACCAGGCTGGCCTGGAACTCAGAGTTCCACCTGCCTATGCCTCCAGAGTGCTGAGATTAAAGGCGTGTGCTGCCACCACCCAGCTAATTTTTCCCCTTAATATCACTCTGTAGTCAACATTATTCCTACAGAGAGAGAAGCCTAGGAAAAGCTGGCTTCATCCTAGCTTCCTAAGGGGTTGGGTTTTCATTTGTCGGATCCTTGTGTGATCTCTTCTGTTTGTTTTGGCTTTTAGAGTCAAGGTCTTGCTGTGGAACTGAGAACACCCCCCTCCACGGCTCCCCACTGCCCCCCTCCTCACTAACCCCCCTCACCCTCTCCCCGTCCCCATCTGCCCCCCCACCCCGCCTCCTGAGATTACAGGTGTGCGCTACTGCCTTCAGTGAGCATTCAGTTCTGATTAACAAACACATAAACTTCAATGTTGGATGATTATCCGTGCTTTAGGGAGGTGGCTCCCTCATCTCTGAGTATGGATAAACCATCTTAGTGAAATGCATTGACTTCTGTCAGCTTTTACTAAAACAAGGGTTACATTGGGATTACCTTTCGATGTGCATATTAAAAAGCAACAGACAGGAGATGTTAAGAGTTCTCCCTACCCTCAGCCCATCTTATTTTCCCCAAGCCCCTTGTCAGGTGTTGATCATCACCCAGAGGCATGCTGCTTGGCTGCACCAGGTGTCTAGCCTCCTACACACTGGGGTTCCTCTTTCTCCTGATTGACAGCTGGGTGTTTTGCAAGGGTGCAGAGCCTCCTCGTGGCTTAAATTGAACCCATGTGTCATTGCACGAGTCCTAAATGGTCTTTGCTACTTTTAGCAAAGCTGGGTGCCATGATGTTTACACTTAGAAGTTATCCGTATTGCCCAGTTCCCTAAGGGGGTGGTACCTGTTCCCATTTGCACTGAAGCAGGTGGGGGGGGGGGGGCAAAACAGCCTAAGACAGAACTGAAGGCACTCTCAGTTTGGTGTGTCAAAAAAATACACATCCCCACCATCCCTAATTCTGTTAATAATGACTTCAAGCACAGTTGGAAGCCACAGACAGTTGCTGGCATTGCTCAGTCTTCTACTCATTGTAGTAAATTGTACTTGCTGGTTTGTCTTTATGGATTAGTAGAACTGTGAAAAAGTATCCTTCAACCTATGTCTCAAGTTTACCTGCTCCAGGTCATTGAACTTGCTGGGAGTGTGGCTCAGTGGTAGAGCCCCTGCCTAGAATCCCCCAGTGAGGGGCTGAGGTGTGGCTCAGTGGTAGAGCCCCTGCCTAGAATCCCCCAGTGAGAGGCTGGGGTGTGGCTCAGTGGTAGAGCCCCTGCCTAGAATCCCCCAGTGAGGGGCTGGGGTGTGGCTCAGTGGTAGAGCCCCTGCCTAGAATCCCCCAGTGAGGGGCTGGGGTGTGGCTCAGTGGTAGACCCCTGCCTAGTCTGCACAAGGCCCTAAGTTAAGTTGCAGTCCTTCTTATCAGGTACCTGCAGTAGTTCAGTGGGTACCTTTCTGCTTTGAGGAAGCCCCATGAGGAAGACCCGTCCCTTACAGGAAGTTAAGATAATGAAATGTAAATACTGGCTGTTTTCCTGCATCTGTGGTGTAGGTCCAGCTGTAGGTCTGTCAATATGCTGACACCTTGCTAGGCTCTATGGTTGGTCCTGAAACCTACTCAGTGAAATAGAATCCCTGTAGCAGGTGCTTTAAAAAAAATTTTTTTTATAAAGGACATCTTTCAAGGTACAAAATTTGTCCACATTCTCGAGCCAAGATGTGTCAGAGGGTGAGATTTGTTACTTAACATTCAGTGAGTACATATTTGAAATTCTTGTGTACCAACTACCAAAGAGGTGGTAGGGAAAGAGGCAAATGTGTCTGAATCTCAAAAGTTACGTATAATCCAGATGAGATGGTGCACGCCATAATCACACTTGGAAAGTAGGGACAGGAGGATCCAGGGAGTTGGAGATCATCCTGGACATAGGAAACTATCCCAAAAAAACAAAATGGTGGTACAAATGACCTGTAGAAGTTCTGATACCACGTTAAAGGGATGTTAAGTCCAGAATTGCTAGGTAAACAGTATCTGAGTCATTCATGGATGCTTGCTAGACTATTAATGATGAGGCGCTATTTTTAATGTATATTAGAACACACATAGGAATAAATATTTTGCATATACATATCTGTATGTATATATGGCTACACACACTCATACATGCTCTGTATCTTTATATAAAGAGAGAAAATGGAATTTTTGATCATGCATTAGATTTTTTAGACTATGTGTTGAACAAATGAAAGATGATGAAGTTCAAATGCAAAAGTGAGAGCTGGGGATATAGCCCATTGGCAGCATGCTCACCTAGCACGCACAAAGCCCCAGCTGGATTCGGTCCCCAGCACTAGATAAAGAGGACACGGTGGCACACACCTGTAATCCTAGCACGTAGATGGTAGCAGTGGATCAGTAGTGCGAGGTCATCCTTAGCTTAAGTGAGCTCCAGATTTAGAAGAGACCCTGCTGGGGTGGGGGGAGTAAAGGGGAGTTGGGTAGGTGGGCTGGTGTCATGTTACTTTTTTCTATTGCTGTAAAGAGACACTATGACCAAGGTAAACTCTAAAAGAAAGCCTTTAAATGGGGATTTGTTTACAGTGTCAGAGGGTTAGTCCATGATCATGCAGGCGGGCACTAAGAGCTATTGATCCACAGGCATACAGAAGAGAGAGTAGGACTCGCCAGGTGCGCTTCTGAAAGCTCCTCTAACAAGGCCACACCCCCTCTCACAAGGCCACACCCCCTCACAAGGCCACACCCCCTCACAAGGCCACACCCCCTCACAAGGCCACACCCCCCTCACAAGGCCACACCCCCTCACAAGGCCACACCCCCTAATCCTTCTCAAACTGCAGAAGCAAACATTCGAATATGTGAGTCTACAGAGACCATTCCCATTCAAACCACCGCAGTGGGGAGTGGCGAGATGGCTCAGTGGCTAATAGCACCTGCTGTTCTTGGCAGAGGACCAGCATTCCACTTGAAACACCCACATCAAGTGGCTCACAACAGTCTGTAACTCCAGGTCCACAGAATCCTATGTCCTCTGCTGGCCTCCAAAGGCACCTGCATGCACACATAGACATAAAATTCATTTTTTTTTTCAAAACCAGGCAGGTGTCTACAGAGGAAAGGCATCCATGGCTGATGAACATGTGTACCCACAAGAGCACACACAAAGTTGAAGACCCCTCTAATCAGATCAAGCATCAGACCAAGTATCAAGTGAATAGCTCATGACGTAGGTCTGAAATTTGAAGGCACTGAGGATGACTGATAACGTTTAATGCCTCTCACCCAGCACCTCGTTGAGATGCCCACCCAAAACCACTGAGCAGAACTAGTGTAGAATGCATGTCTAAAGTCCAGATCGCGACATCCTTGCCTGTACGTCTCAACTGCTTTACTGTGTTTCTGAGGCAGAAGGGCTGGACTGTGTCCTATCACAGACCACTTTGGGCACCAACTGAGCCAAGGCTTGCTTTTAATCCCCTTCTGCAGTTTGGACATGAAGAGTTCTCATCCCCTGCAATTAGACCGTGACTCATGAGCAGCATTCTCTCTTACTCTCTGTTGCAGGAAGATCAATGAGTAACCCGAAAGAAGACAGTGAACCAACCCAGCATGACCCAGGATCAGATGAGAAACACACATCGGGTATGGAGGCAGGGTGGGGTGTAAAGATGTATACACTTAGAGCCATGTGGCATATAGTTTTACCTAAAGAGTTAGACCCCTGAATTCTTTTTGTTTTCTTTTTTTGTTTGTTTGTTTGGTTTTTCCAGACAGGGTTTCTCTACGAAGCCCTGGCTGTTCTGGAACTTGCTCTGTAGACCAGGTTGGCATTGAATTCACAGAGATCTGCCTGCTTCTGCCTCCTGAGTGCTAACATTAAAGGTGTGCACCACCATAGCCCAGCTACACCCCTGAATTCTTTGTGTGTGTGTGTGTGTGTGTGTGTGTGTGTGTGTGTGTGTGTGTGTATGCAGGATTGGAGTTTGGTTTCCAGCACCCACATCAGGTGGCTCATAACCACCAGTAACTCCAGCTCCAAGAGATCCAACACCTCTGCCCTCTGCAGACACAGGTGCTCACACATACCCACACAGACATGTAATTAAAATTTTTAAAACCTTTTAAAAAGAGGAGTGTTTTATGAGGAATGAAAGGTAAGGTTGACTGACCTCTGGCACCCACATCGGCATGTACACACATAACCTGCAATTAACACATACCACACACATGTACACACACAATTGTACTAAAGTGTCTAGATTAAGGTGTGGGAGGGTAATTTGGAGTTTCTCAGTTCTAGTTGACTGGCCTATGTGCCTAGCCTTATACCTCTACCCCCCCACACTGACTTTTAAGTGTTGTTTCTTTCAGGGTATATGACTCTCTACATTTATCTGCAAAATTTTGGGGCCATTTCTTGGTCCCATTGATTCTATCATTAGTTTTAAAATCACTTTGATAGTTTCTCGGAGGTCAGCTGGGCTCTTCGTGTGGATTGCATTATAGTGCATAGGTCTGTGTTTGGGTATATAGCTAGCTATATTAAAAAGGTTGAGTCTTGACTCTTAAATTGCTCAGTCAGTAAAAGGTACAAGGACCTGAGTTCAATTCCCAGAACCTACATTAAAGGCCATATGGAGGGGTATGTGCCTATAATCCCAGCATGAGGAATCAGACACAGGATCCATGGTCCTTGCTGGCCAGCCAGTCTAGACATACTGCTGAGATAAGATTAGGTACCAGAGAGATGGCCACTCTTCCAGAAGACCCGGATTCAGTTTTCAGTACACACATGCATGCTCACAACCATCTGTAACTCCAGTTCCAAGGGATCTGTACCATCTAACCTCAGCAGACATAGCATACACAAGGTACACAGACCTACATACAGGCCAAATAGCCATAAAATAAAAATAAACACATCTTTAAAATTAAGGTGATTGAGGGTGATTGAGAAAGACACCAAAAGTCAACCTCTGGTCCACTTACATGCACTCGAATGTGCACAGGACCTGCCCACACACATGTACACAAAGCATCAACCACCCACCAGAGGACACCTCCAGACAAAAATGACTCCAAATGCTGATGCTTCTCGGCTAGAGGTAGAGCCTCCAGAGCCCTCTCCCAGTCTGTGATGGGATTTTAACTGTCTCATCCTGTGCAGGGGACCACAGCCACATGACTTCATGTGTGCAGTAGCGGTATTGGGTACAGAACATTTCGCAGGTCTCTTCCCCACCTCCAGCTCTTACCGTCTTTCTGCCCCCTCTTCCTCTGTGTGCCCTGAGCCTGGGGTGGGGGGAGTTGTCACAGAGGGTATCTCTGCTTTGAACAACAATCATGTTGGATGGTTTTGTTCTCTCCCTTTTACAGAAGCCTTGCAGGCTGAGGAAGAGGCTGCAGCAGGAGAGGCACAGGAACAAGGTGAAGAAAATATTTACTTGTGGCCAACCTATAAGGAGGCTGGGTGAGAGCTGTATATGACATTCAGATAGGAGGTGGGATCCTGGTGTCACGAGTGTGTCCACCTGAACCTTCCTTGTGAGTCCTGGGGGTCAACATCACAGACAGAGCCATGTGGCTCAAGGCGATTTATGTTGGGTGGTGATTTATGAAAAGTTCAAAATAACCCCTAATTCCAGCAGACTGGGACAGAAGCACAAGCTTATTTGACTTGTTCTAAACACAGAGTGGCCACCTACTCTGATCAAAATTAGAGATTTTATTAGGTTTTAAATGAGCATGCAAAGTGATGGATTCGGTGTATTTTTTTTACTTCAGTGGTTTTATTATCATATGTTATACATTATGGGTTTGACTATATTTTCATACACCTAGCCCCCCTTCTGCTTTGATTGCTGGCCACCCGATGTGTTTCATCAGGGTGGCTTACAAGAGCTTGGGTGAGAGGTTATTTACAGAAGCATGGGCACCTCACCACTGGACAATCTCATTGCCCCAGCTGCCATTAACTGCCTATAGGCCCTCAGGGAGGGGCAGGGCCTCACAGGACTCAGGCTGGCCTCAAACTCTATGTAGCTGAGGATGATCTTGAACTCCTGATTCTCCTGCCTCCACCTGTGGACTGATGGCATTACAGGTGTGTATATAGCCACACCCAGTTTATGTAGTGCTAGGGACTGAACCCAGGGCTTCATGCATGCTAGACAAGCACTCTGCCAGCTGAGCCACATCCCCAGACCCACTGTGGTGGTGTTCATGTACTTTGTTCCAGTCCGCCCTCCACACCCTGATGTTAGTCCTCATTACCCAGTGGCCCACCTTCTCCTTTCATGTCCCTTTTTCTCTTCTCAAGTCTCTTTCCAGATTCATCACATGCGTACACACACACACACACACACACACACACACACACAGGAGAAGATGTGCGGTATTTGTCTTTCTGGGTCTGGCACATTTCATCTAACATAGCGATTGCCAGTTCCATCCATTTTACTGAATGAGTAAAACTCCACTGTACATATGAATCACAATGTGTATTCATTCCTTGTGTAAGGCTTGGCATATTGTCAATCCCAGCACTCGGGAGGCAGAGAAAGGTGGATCTCTGTCAGTCCCAGGCCAGTCAAGACTGCATAGTGGGACCCTGTCTCAAAACATTAAATAAGTACATGTGTGCCATTGTGGAGCCAATGAGATGGTTCAGTGGTTAAAGAGCACTGTCTGCTCTTGGAGAGGTCCAGGGTTCAATTCCCAGCAATCATATGGTAGCTTGTAACCCTCTATAACTCCAGTAACCAGCAATCTGAGGTCTCCCCTGACCTTTGCAGACACCAGACATGGGCATGGTACTCATACATATATGCAGGCCAAACACTCATACACAGAAAATGTTTATTTATATATTTGTATCTTATATATATAGCCGGTGGCGGCGGCACACACCTTTAATCCCAGCACTCGGGAGGCAGAGCCAGGTGGATCTTTGTGAGTTCGAGGCCAGCCTGGTCTACAAAGCGAGATCCAGGAAAGGCACAAAGCTACACAGAGAAACCTTGTCTTGAAAAACAAATATATATATACACACATATATATGTGTGTATATATGTATGTATGTATTTATATGTGTATGTATATATATACACACACATACATATATACGTGTGTGTGTGTGTGTGTGTGTATGTATGTATGTATTTCATGAACAAACAGCACTCTTCAGTTCTCCTATTGGTGGGTTTTTTTCTTTTGCTCTTGTCAGTGGTTAAGAAGCTGTAAACACGTGGTGTCCGCTGAGGCAGTGATTGAAAACAGTGATGGGGGACTTGGGTGAGATATTTACATTGTAAGATTGGTAGAACTGGGGGTCTGACCAGCTCAGTAAGGAGTTTGGGAGCTGCATCCTGTTTTGCTTCGACTGCCTGATGGGAGGCAATGCTTGGAGTCATGACTCTAGACCAGTGTCTCATCTGTGGGTCATGACCCTTTTGGGGGTCAAATGACCCTTTCACAGAGGTCATGTATGAGATGATGTGAAAATCATATATTTACATTAGGATTCATAACAATAGCAAAATTATGGTTATGAAGTAGCAACGGAAATTTTATGGTTGGGGTTACCACAACAAGAGGAACTGTATTAAAGGGTCCCAGCATTAGCAAGGTTGAGAAATACTTCTCTAGACTCACAGTGGGCTGGGCCAAAACCAGTGGCAAACATATCAACCCTGTGTGAATTATATCATCGTTTATTCAGCCCATATTGAAAAACTAATAGTTCCCAGTGCCCTCTAAATTGAAATCCGTACTTTTCACATTTCAAGAAGTTCACTATGAGCCAACTGCTGTGATGCACATGATATAAATGCCACAGTATCTGCTCAGCAGCCTTGGTAAAGGAATTAATGTCTGCGTTTTACCCACCAGCAAACAGTCATAGAGGATTAATAGTGAACGTTACACTGACTTGTAGAATGAGATCAACCTCTGCTCAAAGGTAAGCTTGCAAATGCAAGCTGTTGCCTAGTTATGTCTTAAAGAAATGGGGCTGCCACTTTTGTTTAGAGGTAATAGATAAAATTAGATTTCTCTGTGTGTGTGTGCGCGCGCACGGCCCTGAGACTATGAACTCAGATCAGTTCCATAAGCACTCTGCTGCTGCTGCTTCTGATGCTCATGAGATCTGAGTCACCTGAGGGTGGCGAGTTAGACACACAAGCATAGACTTCTACAAAGGCATCCAAGAGCAGTCTGGAGCATGGTTGTAATAATTAAATCTATAGATGAGAAAACAGCCGGGAGGTCTTGGATCCAACTGCAGACTGACTTCCTGGGGCTTGTGGCTCTGCAGAAAAACCTAAATTCATTAGCATAGCTAATGTTCGATATGAGGATATTGCATCAGTCCAATTCAGCAAATAGAGATTAACATCTCCAGATGAAATGCTTGTCTTGCATGCACAAGGACCTGAGTTCAGGTCCCAAGAACCCACATAAAAAAGTTGGGTATAAGCCAGGCGGTGGTGGCACATGCCTTTAATCTCAACACTCAGGAGGCAGAGTCAGGCAGATCTCTGAGTTGGAGGCCAGCCTGATCTCTAGATTGAGTCCAGGACAGCCATGGCTACACAGAGAAACACTGTCTTGGGGGAAAAAAAAAAAAGGAAGTTGGGTGTGAAAGCAATGTGCTTGTTCACAGCAGTGGCAAGATGGGACAGGGAGAAAGGCAAATCTCTAGTGCTCACTGGTCAAAGATGGCCCAGCCTACTTAGATCTCATTAGAAATACATCGCTCGGAAGACGCTGGACTATGGATGTAATTAAGTTGGCAGAGTGTTTGTGTAGGATATATAAAGCCATGGGCTTCAGTCTCTAGCACCACATAAAGCTGGGGCCTAGTGTGCACACCTGTAATCCCATCAGTTAGGTCATAGAGACAGGAGAATCAGAAGTTCAAAGTCAGTGTTGGCTACATAGCAAATATGATGGTCTTGTCTCAAAACGGGTAATGAAGTATCGAGAACATTGTACGCAGCCATCTGACCTATAGCAAGGGGGAGAGAGGCATATTTGATTCATTATACATATAATAGTGAACAATTAAAGGCAATTAGCATATCCATCACCTTAAATGTCCATCATTACAGAAAGTCCATTCAGATTCTTCCCTTCTATTTTGAGATGTTTTAAGCCATTGTTAATTAGACTCATCTTGTTGATATGCATGTCAGTCTCAACTAAAAAAATATCGTTCAAATTATTTTTTCTTCAGCTGTCTCTCGTCTGACTTCATACCATCTAGGTGACATACAAGGCTATAAGACCCATGTGATAACTAAATTCAACACACATGTGGTTGTCCACTGTGACAACCCAGAGACGGGAGTATTGTTTGAGGCCCTTAAGCCATACCAGAAAATCTTCTCACCTTACACTGTTATCCTGCATGGAAGACCAGGAGTCGGAAAGTCGGCTTTGGCCAGAAGTATCATTCTGGGCTGGGCACAGGGTAAACTCTACCAAGATGTGTCCTATGCCTTCTTCTTCTCTGTTGGAGAAATAAAATGGAGAGAGAAGAGCAGTCTGGCACAGTTGATTTCCAGGGAGTGGCCAGACTCCCGGGCTCCGATGACAGAGATCATGTCCAACCCGGAAAGACTCTTGTTTGTCCTGGATGGTTTTGACAGTCTGGGTTCTGCCCTCCTACTTGATGACATGAGGCTCTCTGGAGACTGGGAGGATGAACAGCCCATATACATGCTGATGTACAGCCTCCTGATGAAGGCCCTCCTACCCAAGTCCTTTCTCGTGATCACCACCAGAGACACGGGCTTAGAAAAGCTCAAGTCAATGGTGGTGTCCCCTCTCTACATATTGGTGGAAGGGCTTTCTGCAACCAGGAGGGCTGAGCTGGTCCTCAAGAACATCTCCGACAGCCATAAAAGATATCGGGCCGTCCATTCCGTGATAAATAATCACCAGCTGTTTGATCAGTGTCAAGTCCCCTCCATATGCTCGCTCATCTGTGAAGCTCTGCAGCTCCAGGAGAAGCTGGGGGAGAGAGGTCCCCCAGACTGCCAGACTTTCACCAGTTTGTATGCCACCTTGGTGTTTTACCAGCTCACGCCGAGAGATCCTTTCCGGAGCTGTCTCAATCCAGAAGAGCGAGTTGCCCTGATTGGCTTGTGCAGGATGGCGGCGGAGGGGGTGTGGAACATGAGGTCGGTGTTCTATTCAACTGACCTGCAGACCCACGGCGTGAGGGAGTCTGAGATCTTGGCCCTCTTTCACATGAACATCCTGCTCCGGGTTGACTACGGCACCAAGTGGTGCTATGTCTTCTTCCACCTCAGCCTGCAGGATTTCTGTGCTGCCTTATATTATGTTTTAGAAGGGCTGGAGAAATGGGATCAGCACTCTTTCGTCATTAAAAACCCAAGGAGCCTCAGGCAGCTGAGGCGAACTGACTTCAACACTCACCTCCTTGGGATGAAGCGTTTCTTATTTGGCCTCATGAACAAAGACACAATGACAACCCTAGAGGTTCTGCTGGGAAGTTCCGTGATCCCCGCTGTGAGGCAGAAACTCCAACATTGGGTCTTTGTGCTAGGTCAGCAGGTCAGTGCCGCCAGCCCGACAGATGTCCTGAATGCCTTCCACTATCTCTTCGAATCTCAGGATGAAGAATTTGTTCGCTGGGCTCTGAATAGCTTCCAAGAAGTATATCTTCTGGTTAACCAGAAGATGGACTTAATGGTATCTTCCTACTGTCTGCAGCACTGTCAGAACTTGAAGACGCTGCGGCTGGATGTCAGAGACATCTTCACAGTGAATAAGGATACTGAGCTGTGCCCTATTGTTCCCCCAGGGTGAGTATCGGGTGATTTTTGTCCTAAGCCAATGAGTAAATTTTGTGTTATTGGGCTTAGATATGACGTTCAGTAATATTCAGGGTACCAGATGGCTCCTAAAGAACGATTCACTTATTAACAGGACCTGATCCAAGTCTGGTTTGTTATTAGCTACTGGATACGCCCTTTTAAAACCCTTGAGTCCCATGCTGGCGATATAGCTCAGTCGGTAGATAGAGCTCAGAAGACTGCTTGCCTAGCATGAATGAAGCCCGCGGTTCACTCCCCAGCCTGGATAGACTGGGTGGGGCGTGGTACACACTGCAAACCCGTCTCTTAGGAAATAGAGGTGTCAAGCTAGGTTCCACTACTAAGCCAATCAGAACAGCCCAATTAATAACAACATGCTGAGAAAAGGATTTTTGTTCAGGGTGGCCACATTGGAAAAAAGGGACAAAAATCAAAAATCAATAGGTCTCTATTGATTCCCCCCTCCCCATAGTCCACCTTCTGGATTTTGAAGTGAGGTTAAAATAGAGAGGTAGCGGTCCAAGGACATGTACATCTAACTAGTTCTGATCAAGGGGTGATCCCTACCCACTATTGCCTCATAGTCTTGCTCCAGCAAGGCGGGCTGATCTGTGTGGAATCTCTTTCTGGGAGGCAAGTTCCTCTCTGGCTAGTGCCAGGCTCCAGCCTTTACCTTCTCCTTGTGTGAGATTCCTGGGAGATTGGCAGTTTCTTTGGGGTCTGTTGTTTCCAAAGTCTGATAGATTGACGGGCAGATTAATGGACGAAAAGTATCTAGGCTGGAGAGAGGGCTCAGGGGTTATTGCTGCACTTCCAGAAGACCAGAGTTCAGTTCCCAGCACCCAGGTGAAGTGGTTCACAGCTGCCTACAACCTACAGCTCCAGGTCCAGAGGCTCCAGTGGCCTCTTCTGGCCT
Organism: Onychomys torridus; assembly: GCF_903995425.1. Classification (NCBI taxonomy): domain Eukaryota; kingdom Metazoa; phylum Chordata; class Mammalia; order Rodentia; family Cricetidae; genus Onychomys; species Onychomys torridus. The sequence continues at coordinate 4,239,326 of NC_050443.1, forward strand.
CTGCAGGTACCTGCATTTATGTGCACATAGTCACACACAAGCACATGATGTGCAGTACACATACATAAAAATAAACATTGAATATTTTTTTAAATAAAGTATCTTTATCTCTGTAAGATAGTCACAGAGGCAGAAAGATTGGATAGTCAAGATTTTTTAGGACCATTTTAGCAGTTTTTAGGTCTGTGATACATTAATATCATTGTATATCAAATCATGGTGTGCTCATGATCTCTAAGTTGGTTCCTCTGGATTGAGATTTTGTGACCTCTGACCAGCTTCCCTTCCCCCCAGTCTCTGGTGACTCTACCACTCTCCACTTCTGGGGATATTTTTACTTTAGTTGCCTTGAGAGAGAGAGAGAGAGAGAGAGAGAGAGAGAGAATGCATGCATGCATGTGCATGTACACGTGCATACATGCATGTATGCACATCACGACACACGTGTGGAGGTCAGAGGAAGACAGCTAGCGGTAATGGATCCTCTCCTTCCACTACAAGGGTCTCAGGGTTTGAACTCAAGTCTCCAAGCATGTATGGCAAGTGCCTTTACCCACTCAGCAGCTTGGATTTGACCTTTCTCAAGCCCGCATACATGCATGTAACCTTTCACCATTTGCCTTTCACTTCCAATAATCCTTTTGTCCTGTTGCTGCACAGAAACACCTGTAACATGAGAGGGAAATGAGCACAGTGGTCATGAACACCACGTCAGCCATTGACCCTCTTTGCATGTATTTCTACATTCAGCTTATTGCACGTACCACGGACACATGACACAAAGCATGGAGGAGCCAGGTGCCATAAGTTGAGAGCAGGCTGCTCCTTAGCTTTCCCCCAGAGATGTACGCACAGGAAGGCACATCGGGTCTCTTGAGACCTGTAAGATCTGGACTTCCTAAGAATGTCTTAAAGGGGCAGGCCCATGTTCTAACAATACTCAAAGGTGGGGCTGCTGTATCACGTACTTCTGTCTTAATTCTGGAGGTCCTTGCATGTTGTTTTCCATAGTAGCTTGTTAAGTCTCTCTGGAGAGATGCAAAGAAATCTTTTGGAGTTGGAGGTTCAGAGCACTGGCTGTTCTTGCAGAGGTCCTTAGTTCAATTCCCAGCATCTACATGGTGGCTCACAACCATCTATCATGAGATCTGGTGCCCTCTTCTGGCCTGCAGGCATATATTCAGACAAGACACTTGTGTACATAATAAGTAAATCTTTAAAAAAAAAAATCTCTACTCACCCCAATTAGGAAACCAATAAAAATACTAGAGTAATCATTCTGTCACAGTTTGGTGAAATGGCAAGTTTATAGGGTTGCTGACAGAAACATGGGTGACCCCCAAAATGACTGCATTACAGGAGAGTCTCACCTGTTATAGATAACGACCTCATGGAAAGCTGTATTGTGGAGACATGTTTTCAGTTAACCATTTACTTCCACATATATTCTGGCTTCTCCCAAGATCACTTGCAGCAGAAGGAGGGGAAGAAGGAGCTGGAACCCCCAGGCCAAGGGTCCTGTAACCCTCCTCTTGCTGCTAGTAAGGATTATCAATAATTCCATTGCCATATATACCTGGCCGTTCCTTTATTGCTCTATTAATTGCCTTAGTTAACTGGACGTGGAAATCTCTAATCCAAGATGGAGAAGGAAAGATCATTTGATCTTTGAAGCTTAAAAAAAAAAAATCCAGGCTACAGATGGCTCAGCAGTTAAGGGCTCTTGCTGCACTTCCAGAGAACCTGGATTTGGTTCCTAACATCACATTGTCTATGACTCCAGCTCCAGGAAGATTTGATGCCCTCTTCTGGCCTCCGTGGGCACAGGCACATATACATATATGTACCTACCCACACATGGACACACACGCACACTCACGTGCGCATGCCCAAAGACACCCATACACCTAACTTTAAAAATTGAAATCTTTTTTTTTTAACAACATAATAATACAGCTACACCATTTTGCCCACTAGGGGGTGCTAGACTTTAAGTCAACGTGTGTCTAGGAGGGTGGAAGGCTCCTGACTAGCACAGCCCCAGGGGATGTTGGAGTATGGAGAAAGGCTCTCTGTGGCCCGCCCTGTAGTGCACCAAGCAGCATCCACTGAGCTGGCTTTATTTTCTCTGCTGTCCTGGGCCGCCTTACAGTCTGGTCTCCCTCCTGTGGCCTTACTGTGGCCTTAGTCTCTCGTGTTCAAATCCACCTGTTCAATCCCCTGCCTTTGTCCTCTCCCTCACCGACACAGGTCACTGTACAAGCCCCTCATCCTGGAGTGGTGGGAGAGCTTCTGCTGTGTCCTTGGCACCCACCAGAAACTGAAGCAGCTGGACCTGGGCAACAGTGTCCTGAACGAATGGGCCATGAAGACACTGTGCCTCAAACTGAGGAATCCGGCCTGCAATGTACAGACTCTGACGTAAGTGCTACCGGGTCTGGTACAAGCAATCCTTCCCACAGCTTCTCCTAGCCAAGACAAGGTCCATCTATAAACCTTGGGACGGGTCCTGAGAGGATAAGTGCTTATATTACAAGATGTATGAACCAAGTTCCCTGAAGTACAAGTCGGGAGCTGACTAAAAGAACTCATTTAAGCCGGGCAGTGGTGGCACACACCTTTAATCCCAGCACTGGGGAGGCAGAGGCAGGCGGATCTCTGTGAGTGTGAGGCCAGCCTGGTCTACAGAGCGAGATCCAGGAAAGGCGCAAAGCTACACAGAGAAACCCTGTCTCAAAAAACATCAAAAAAAAAAAAACTCATTTAAAACAAAACAAGGTATATAGGTTTGAGGCAGGCTTAATTGCTATGGGTTTTGAAGGATGCAGAGGGGTTGGTAAAGGAAGAATATAAGAAAGGAGGACTTTGGGGGCTGGTAATAGAATATGAGGTCAAGGTGCATGACTTATGTAGCTCTCTCGGATCACTTTCTAACACTTTTAAACTAGTGAAGATTGTACAAATCTATGACAGCTAGTAGTTAAACATATCGAGAGAAAGAGCGGTGAGTCTGGAAAAGACACTGATGTGAAGATTCAGTTTGCTGGGGGAAATGGGTCCCGACGTGGGGAAGCAGAATTTATAGAAATGACACAGTATAGAGAGATCTAAACATAATGGGGCCTTCAAAATGGAGGGGCTTCCCTTTAAAGACTGCAGAGCAGCTGTAGAGTGAGAACAGGTGGGGGAGCTGGAGGAGATGCAGAGGACTCGGCTCTGTTCCCAGCACCCACACAGTGGCTCACAACCTATGCAACCCCAGCTCCAGGGGGTCCAACCCCCTCTTGCCACCTCCACAGGCTCCTGCATATACATTCATGTAGGAACACACACATGCACATTAAGATCTTTTTAAAGAGTGAATATTGATCCCAGCACTCGGGAGGCAGAGGCAGGCGGATCTCTGTGAGTTCAAGGCCAGCCTGGTCTACAGAGCGAGTTCCAGGACAGCCAGGGCTACACAGAGAAACCCTGCCTCAAAAAAAAAAAAAGTGTGAATGAGAGAATGCCCAGGCCATCACGAGAGGGATGTTATGCATAACATATGTAACAAGGAGCATGGAGGACCCAGGTACCTTCAGTTGAGGGCTAAGTCACAACACAAGCAGCTTCATAACTCTTGTCCCAGTGAGAGCTGTAGGAGGCTGACCTGTCCTTGGGCTGTGGTTGGCATGGCCTGTTCTCAGTCTGTGGGAGGTGTGGCCTGTTCACCTCAGGCCGTGGGGGACAAGTGGTCTGTTCACCTCAGGCTGTGGGAGAAGTGGCCTATTCTCCTGAGGCTGTGGGGTCTAGCCTTCTGTAATATATGCTGTCTTTTAGGGGCAGCCCCGTGCTCTGACGATATTAAAAATCGGAGCCTGCTACTGGTGCCATGTATCTTGGGGTAGGAGAATATACATCAGCTCTACTTTAGACAAGAAGTCCATTCCTCAACTTGCCCTCCCAACCCAGGGGCTTTAAAGCCACATGACCAGAGGCAGGTCCAGTTCTTGTTGGCTAATGAAACGAATGCCTTGAGTTCCTGCCCTGGCTTCCCTAGAGGATGAGCTACAAGCTGTAAGATGAATTAAACCCTTTCCTCCCCAAATTGCTTCTGGTCGTGGTATTTTATCGCAGCAATAGAAACCCCAACTAAGACAATGACCCAGAGCAACCATGGGGAGCAAAGGGTCTATTTCATCTTATAACTCTCACACTGCTCTCAAGTGAGTTTGAGACCAGCTTGGGATAAATTAGACCCTGTCTCTAAAGGGAAAAAATTGTCAGGAGCTGTAATGGCAGCTTTGGAGAGGTGGAGGGAGGAAGACCAGGAGCTGAAGGCTGCCAGCACAGGGCACTGTAACACCCACCGCCTCAGGAACTAAGGGTATGTAAATAGTTACCACTTTGAGAGCTAGAATAGAAGCTTAGGAGTGTAACACATCTTTTTTGGTCCAGCCAGCCAGCTCCCAACTAACGACACAAGGCTTATTAATTATGAATGCTTGGCCTTAGCTTAGTCTTGCCCCACTAGCGCTTATAAGTTAAATTAACCCATTTTTATTAGTCTACATTTTGCCCCATGGCTTTTTACCTTTCATTTTGTGTGTCCGACTCCCTCCAAGTCTCATTGGTGATGATGGGTGCCTAGATTCTTCTCCTCCTCCCTTTTTCTCTGCCTGGAAGTCCCACCTATACCTCCTGCCTAGCTATTGGCCATTCAACTCTTTATTAAACCAATCACAGTAACATGTCTTCACACAGTGTACAAACGTCCCACAATATAAGAAAAAGAGAATTGGGATGTATTCCTCACCCCTCTCTCTCCCTTTTCTGCAGGTTTAAGAGTGCAGAGGTAACGCCCGGCCTTCAGTATCTCTGGGTGACCCTCATTAGCAACCGGAACTTAAAATACCTCAACCTGGGGAACACTCTCCTGAGGGACGATGACGTCAAGTTAGCCTGCGAAGCGTTGAAACACCGGAACTGCTCCCTGGAGACTCTGCGGTAAGTGTCGGCTATGGTTATCAGTGTGTGGCTTTTACTTAAGAACCTGGAATCATTTCCAAAAAGTTGCAAAAAACAAACAAACAAACAAACACCTATTAAGAGGATTGGAGGTGGGGGAGGGAAGTCCTGGAGGAGGGTGGCCAAACTAATTTGGCAACACTCTATCATTTGGAGTGGGAGAGCCAAGAAAAAGAATGGGCTGCATGCCAGCAAACTGAACATATCAGATCGATCTTAAGGCATAAATGCTGCACCACAATGAAACAATTTCAGTGTGTCGTAAAAATTAAAACACACGACCAGTGAGATGGCCTGATGGATAAAGTAGTCTGCCACTAAGCCCAGAACCCACTTGTTGGAGAGAGAGAAGTGATCCCTAAGAGTTTTCCCTGGCCTCCACAGGCACACTGTGGCACATATTCACACACACACACACACACACACACACACACACACACACACACACAGAGTAAATAATGTAAAAAAAAAGATAGCAAACAAACATTGCGTGCTGAGGAGGGCAGGATGTACCTGGAACCCAGCACTGTGGTTGCTGAATTGGGGGTGGCGAGTTTGAGGGGCCAACCTGGTTCACCTAGCAAGATCCTGTCTTCAGAAAAAGCAGTCTTAGGGGGACGGCAGTGAATGTGCTCGGTTGGTGAAGTGCTTGTCTAGCATGCGTGGAGTGTCGCTTTCGGTCCCCATCCCTGCACAAAACCAAACCTACTGCTTGAACTAAGCTGAGCGCTCGAGAGTTAGAGGCAGGAAAAGCAGAAGCTTCTAGCACGAATCCTAATTGGACGCTCAAGACCAGCCTCGGCTTCTTAGTGATTTTGAGGCCAACCTGGGCTACCTGAGACCTTGTCTCAAAAAGAAGGGGTCCCATGCAACCTCTAGAAGTTGCTTCGAATGGTTATGTAACTGTGACGAGCTTTCTAAGTGAGGTCTGACACAAGCCATCCATCAAGTCGTGCTGAGGAGTTGGCACTTTTTTTTTTTTTTGCATTGGTTTTTGTTAATTTTATGTGTGTGCACGTACATGCTCATGCCACAGCGTGTGTGTGGCCAGAGAACCACGTATGGTGAGAATGGGTTCTCTCCTTCCACTGTGTGGGTCCTGGGATCAAACTCTGGTCTCAGTCTTGGTAGCAAGATCCTTCGGCCCCTGTGTGTTCTCACCAGCCCTGCGCTTTCGTTCAGCAAACATAGATAGCCTGTTGGATCTGGTGTGCTGGTTAAGAGTTGGCAGGTTACTTACGAGGAAAGGGAAAACTATTTGTGTGCATACACCTCCAGTTCCTAAGGGGCTGAGTCAAGACTGTGTAACCCTGGGTTACCCAAAAGGGATGAGAAAAAATGTCTCCGGCTGTCTGTCTCTGCAGATTGGATTCCTGCGAGTTAACCTCCGCCTGTTACCTAGAGATCTCCAAGCTCCTTCTCTCAACCACCAGCCTCAAATCTCTCAGCCTGGCAAGAAATAAGGTGGTAGAAAAAAGCATGAGGTCGCTCTGTGAGGCCTTGAGTAGCTCCAAATGTGCACTGAAGAAGCTGATGTGAGTCTTGCTTCCTCTCACTCTGTGACTGTGATGTATCAGAAATGTCCAGGAGATGTGTGGGTAACTCCAGAATGAGGCCCCACAGCCTCCTGGGAAAGCTCTGCTGTTAGGGCATAAGAGAAACCCTGTTCATTCAATCATAGCCCTTCCTGTGCAAAGGGAGCCCAATGGAAGTCAGCCCAAGACCTCTGTACCCAAGACCTCTGTACTGACAGAGCCCCTTTGGAATGTGATGCCTATGTGAATCAAGTGAGTTAGTTCACACTTGACTCCACAGTTAGAGATAATCCACTCATTCTTGCCTGGCCAAGCCCAAAACAGAACATGGACATGGTTGGCACAGGGTATAGTTGTATATGGATGTAATCCTAGTACCCGGGAGGCTAAGACAGAAGGGTCATAACAAGTGTAGGTGGGCCTGAGCTACAGAATGATCAAGGAAGATGCCCTGTGTCAACCTCAGACCTCCACAAGCATGCATGCACAGACATTTGCATATCTGTACATATCCACAGATACACACATATACATACATGTGCATACTACACATGCCAAAATGAAGAAGGGTCCTAACATAATGTCATCCAAAATGCCAATCAGGTAGCTCAGACCTCCTGTGGAGACAAAGGGGCCAACAGAGGGACCAGTCTAAGAGTGTTGTTTTGTAAACATACTTCAACATGGAAACATGGGGCAGGGTGGTTCCGTGTACCTTACGACCAATGCTCCAAAGGAAGGCCAATCGTTAACTGGTCAAAGGTCCTGTGATTAGAGCAGAGAGTGACAGATGAGGTAGTAATTGTAGAAACCATTATTTAAATCATAATGAGATTTACTGGATCTTACGGGTGCCCTTACTTCCATAGACTAACACGTCTATGGAATGGCCTTTGTCTTCAGTCTCATCAGCAAATGAGGAGGCAGCTTTAGGCAAAGCCACTTGTTCATGAGAGAACTGTTAGCAATTGGCAAAACAGGAAATGAAATCCGTGGTCACTGCTCAGAGCTGTGGCCGGCACCTGCCACAGCTCTGAGATTGTAACTAAGTCACTGTAAATACTGAAAACCCTTTAAAGGCTAGAGGCAAGGCTGGAAAGTTGGCTTCGAAGTTAAGAGTACTTGGCTGCTCTTGTGGAGAGGAGGACCTGGATTTGGTTCCCAGCGCCCATATTATTGCTCACAACCACCTGTGACTCCAGCTTCAGGGCCTCCGATGCCCTCTTGTGGCCTCGGCAGGCACTGCACCTACATACACATACACATAAATAATCTTAAAGGCTAGAAGCAAAAACAAAACAAAAAAACAAATCACAACAGATGTCAATATAGTTGCTGGACATTGGTCCAATGCAGCTGGTGTCTATTTCTTCACCAGCAGAGACCCCCATTCCCCTCCCCAATTAGTGATACTGAATATCTGGTACATGCACCCTAAGAACTCCAGGTATGTTGATGCAGTTAATTGGCCACAGCCCAGTGAGAAGGGGACCACAAAGCTTTTGTTTTCCAGTCTGGCCCATTTTCCTTTTTATGGCTGAGTATGAGGTAATCAAATAGATCACACATTGTCAACTGTGTCAAAATACATATTCACATAGATGACACAGTCAATCTGTTGTCATGCAGCCATCCTCCCCACCCCTCAGATTTAGACTGTTCAGTGAGAAGGAGAATAAGAAAGACCAAAGAGAGGCCAGTGAGAGATGGATCGGCTGGTGAAAGATGCCTGACAATGTGAATTCACCCCCTAGGGCCCAGACAGCAGAGAGAGAGAATGGACAACCGCTAAGTTGTCCTCCTGAGTTCCACATGCAAGCCATGGCACACGTGCTCTGGCACATAAAGACAAAACCTTGTAAGGAACAACAGGAGGACAGGGAAATATTTAAATATTTAAAAGGTCTTTGTACATACGAAGATTTACTTGATTTCATAGGTATCTGCACATTAGGGCAGTACCTATGGAGGACAGAGAATACATCAGATCCCCAGGAGCTAGAGTTATAAGTGGTTGGGAGCCATCCAATATAGATTCTGGGGCCTGAACTAGGGTCCTCTGGAAAAGCAGCAAGCTCTCTTAACCATTGAGCCATCCCTCTAGACCCTGTACATGTTTATATTTTATGTTCAGCATATTATACACTCACACACCCATATTCTCTTTCTCACCCATATCCTCTTTATTCTCCTGGACACGGTCATTTCTTATTTTCATGACATTCATACATACACAATTGTATGTATCTATATAAAATTCTGGGCTGGCTGGTAAGATTGCCACCAAGCCTTGGTGATCTTAGCCTCGGTCCTTAGAGCCATGTGGTAAAAGAACAAACTGACTCAGTTGCCCTCTGACTAACACACCATGCCCCCATTCATGCACATGATAAATGAGGTTTTAAATAAGTGTGAGGCTGGCCGGGTGGTGGCGGTACACACTTTTAATCCCAGCACTTGGGAGGCAGAGGCAGGTGGATCTCTGAGTTCCAGGCCAACCTGGTCTACAGAGTGAGTTCCAGGATAGCCAAGGCTACACAGAGAAACCCTGTCTCAAACAAAAAAGTGTGAGGCTGGAGAGATGGCTCAGCAGTTAAAGACCTGTTGCTCTTCTAGAGAACATGGGTTTAGTTACCAGTACCCACATTTGGCATCTCACAATCCCCTCTAACTCCAGCTCCAGAGAACCTAATGCCCTCTTCCAGTCTTCCTGAGCACCCACACAATACACACATAGATACAGACATGCACACATACACATAAACTTTTTTTTTTTTTTTTGGTTTTTCAAGACAAGGTTTCTCTGTATAGCCTTGGTCATTCTGGAACTCACTCTGTAGACTAGGCTGGCCTCGAACTCACAGAGATCTGCCTGCCTCTGCCTCCCTAGTGCTGGGATTAAAGGTGTGTGCCACCGCCCAGCCACATAACCATTTTTAAATAATTTTTTAAATTAATTTAGATCTAGGAACCACAAATGAAATTGGCTCAATCCACTTAATATACTTGTCTCTGGTTGCCTCTGTTTCCCTACAAATGATGTAACTCCATTCTTCCTTATGGCTGAAAAGTTCTCCATTCACTGCATGCACATTTTTCCATATCGATTCCTCGATTGCTGGACACTCTGGTTGGTTCCATAGTTTAGACATCGTGAGGGGTGTTGTGGTAAAGGTTGGTGTGTGAGTGTGGGGGAGGAAAACAGAAGAGTGGACCTCATGGTTTCCTCTATGGGGGCTCTTCTTGCAGACTGGACAGCTGTGACCTCACATCTGCCAGCTTCCAGGTTCTGGCCTCAGCCCTTCTCAGCAACCGGACCTTGACTCACCTGTGCCTGTCCAACAACAGGCTGAGGGTGGAAGACGTGAGAAGGCTGTGTCAGTTCATTCGACATCCAGAATGTGCTCTGCAGAGACTGATGTGAGTCTGGGTCGGTTCTCTAGGAGGACGCCACAGCTTTTAGACTGATGTGTGGTAGGAACGGCATGGTGTACTTGTTAACTTTCCTGTTGACCAAAAGCAACTTAAAGGAGTTTATTTTAGCTGGTGGCTCCAGAGGAATAGAGTCCAGCATGGTGGGGGAGGCTTGGCAACAGTCATAAAATACACAATGGCAGGATCAGGAAGTGGCTGGGTACATGTTTATACACACACAGGAAGCAGCAAGAACAGGAAGTGAGAGGAGGCTCACAGCCCTCCTCCACTGCCATGCCTCCTCCAGCAAGGCTCCACCTCCTCCAACTGGGAATGAGTGTTCAAACACAAGCCCTAGGGGAGGACATTTCGTATTCAACCCACCTCACTCAGTATGTTTAGGGCTCTGGTTCTAGGACCCTCCTTGGTATAAAGACCATTTTGTTACTGCTACTTTGTAAATGTCTTTAAGATGACTCCAGGCTTTTATTGTGTATATGTAAGGTGGGGATGAAGCCCCAGCACACACAGGCAGGTACAGGACAAGTTGCAGGAGTTGGTTCTCTCCTTCCACCATGTGGGTCCCAGGGTCAAACTCAGATCATTAGCCTTGGTGCCCGTACCACTGAGCCGTCTCCTCAGCCCTCAAGATTTTTTTCTAAATGTAACCTTTATTTTTAATTTGTGTTTGTGTGTACATACAAGTGTGTGAGTGTGTGTGTGTATACAGGGGTGTGTGTGTGTGTATACAGGGGTGTGTGTGTGTGTATACAGGGGTGTGTGTGTGTGTATACAGGGGTGTGTGTGTGTGTATACAGGGGTGTGTGTGTGTGTATACAGGGGTGTGTGTGTGTGTGTATACAGGGGTGTGTGTGTGTGTGTATACAGGGGTGTGTGTGTGTGTGTATACAGGGGTGTGTGTGTGTGTGTATACAGGGGTGTGTGTGTGTGTATACAGGGGTGTGGGGGGTGTGTATACAGGGGTGTGGGGGGTGTGTATACAGGGGTGTGGGGGGTGTGTATACAGGGGTGTGGGGGGGTGTGTATACAGGGGTGTGGGGGGGTGTGTATACAGGGGTGTGGGGGGGTGTGTATACAGGGGTGTGGGGGGGGTGTATACAGGGGTGTGGGGGGGGTGTATACAGGTGTGGGGGGGTGTACACAGGTGGGGGGGGTGTATCCAGGTGGGGGGGGGTGTATCCAGGTGTGGGGGGGGGGTATACAGGTGTGGGGGGGTGTGTATACAGGTGTGGGGGGGTGTGTATACAGGTGTGGGGGGGGTGTATACAGGTGTGGGGGGGGTGTATACAGGTGTGGGGGGGGTGTATACATACAGGGGGGGGGGGGGTGTATACATACAGGGGGTGGGGGGGGGTGTATACATACAGGGGGTGGGGGGGGGTGTATACATACAGGGGGTGGGGGGGTGTATACATACAGGGGGGGGGGGGGTGTATACATACAGGGGGTGGGGGGGTGTATACATACAGGGGGTGGGGGGGGTGTATACATACAGGGGGGTGGGGGGGTGTATACATACAGGGGGTGGGGGGGTGTATACATACAGGGGGTGGGGGGGTGTATACATACAGGGGGTGGGGGTGTGTATACATACAGGGGGTGGGGGTGTGTATACATACAGGGGGGGGGGGTGTGTATACATACAGGTGTGTGTTGTGTCTATACAGATGTGTGTGTATGCACATGCATGTAGAGGCCAAAAGTTGCTCCATTGTCTACATGAAGGCAGGGTCTCTCGCTTGAACCCAGCTTGCTAATTCAACTAGACTATCTAGCCAGCTGGCTCAGGGGATCTCTGTCTCGGCCTCCTACCCCCCGAGACTACAGGAGGGTCACCAAGAGCCCCAGCCCCACACTTACATGGATCGCTGGGATCTGAACTTGGGTCCCTGTGCTTGCAGGGCCAACACTTTACCCCTGAACCATCTTAGTCACTGGTAATACAGACTGGAAAGGTATAGTGTCTGTTTTTACAGAGCTGAGAGTCTGTGTGTGAGAACTGATTGAGATTACTGGGGAAGCTGGGCAGACAGCCCAGTGGTAAAGTGCCTGCCACAGACGCACGAGGACCTCAGTTCAGATCCCCTGAACTCACGTAATTAAAACAGACCATTGGTTCACCATTATAATCCCAGTGCTGTGAAGCAGGAGACACAGGCCCAGCCTGGGACCAGCCAGCCTCACTGAAGCAGCTGCAGCAGCAAATTAGAGGCCTTGTCCCAAAAACAAGGTAGGGTTGGGCTGAGAGATGATGGCTCAGCAGTTAAGAGGACTTGTTGGGCTGGAGAGATGGCTCAGAGGTTAAGAGCACTGCTTGTTCTTCCAAAGATCCTGAGTTCAATTCCCAGCATCCACATGGTGCCTCACGACCATCTGTAATGAGATCTGGTGCCCTATTCAATACACGCAGACAGAACACTGTATACATTAATAAATATATAAATCTTTTAAAAAAAATTGCAGATTTTGGAACCCAGGTTCAGTTCCCGGCACCCAAATGGAGGCTCACAACCATCCATAACTTCAGTTCCAGGGATCTCGGCCCCTCTTTTGGCCTCTGTGGGCACTGTACACACACACACAGTAAATATGTGTATTGCATCCAGACACTTAGACATATAAACTAAAAATCTTTAGAACTGTAAGTGGATCACTCATGAGAAGCAACTAGGTGGCCTCCACACATATGCACACAAAGCATAGACACACATACACACAACTGACAAGACTGTTCGAGGTAGGTGATCCAGCTAAGGCCATAGATACACAATATCGGAGGCTCCTAGGGAGGCCACACATGGGGCTGCAATGGAAACAGCATTTTCCATGGCTGTTGTGTGGCAATATTTCCATGTAAATGCTTTTCAAACTGCTGTGGGCTTTAACCATCGTAGGCCTGACAAAGAGAATGAGAGCTTGTTACTCAGATCAAAGGAGTTTGCCTACCCTGGTTATTGAGCTGAGGGGCTTATGTCCTGCTGTTTATTCCCTTTGAACAATTAGTCCACCAATGACTTCCTGTGAATAAAACATACGGTGTGGGGCCTAGTGACTTGACTTCAATCCCCAGGACCCACATGGTGGAGGGAGAGAGCCAAGTGTCACAAGTTATCCTCTTACGTTCACACACTCACACACACACACACACACACACACACACACACACACACACACACACACACTCACACACACACACACACACACTCACACACACAAACACGCACACAAACACACACTCTCACACACATACGCACTCACACACGCACTCTCACACACATACGCACTCACACACGCACTCACACACTCACACACATACACACGCACTCACTCACACACGCACGCACTCACACACGCACTCACTCACTCACACACACACTCACACACTCACACACACACTCACACACACACTCACTCACACACACTCACACACACACTCACACACACACTCACACACACTCTCACACACTCTCTCACATACTCTCACACACTCACATGCACACAAACACACACTCACACAAACACGCACTCACACAAACACGCACTCACACACTCACACACACACACACTCACTCACACACACCCTCACTCACTCACACACACCCTCACACCCTCACACCCTCACACCCTCACACCCTCACACCCTCACACCCTCACACCCTCACACCCTCACACCCTCACACCCTCACACCCTCACACCCTCACACCCTCTCACACGCTCTCACACACGCGCGCGCACTCACACCTGCTACAGCATTCATGTGGGTGGCAGAGAAGGTAGGTTCTCTCCTTCCACCATGCAGCTCCCAGAGACTGAGTTCAGGTTGAAGTTCTCTGCCTTGACGACAGCACTTGTACCTGCTAAGGCATCCTGCTGGCCCGGTCAGAGTTCCACTCGCTTCCAGTATGGCCCAGTGCCAATAGTTCTCCCAGTAACGGCCTAGTTCTTTATTACCCACTGCTGAAGGCTGACGGCAATGGCCAACGTAAATAGGAACCCCATTCTACAGAAGAGTAAACCGAGGCAGAGAGGTGTCTCTTGTCGGAGGCTGTGTGTGCCCTGCCCGTCCTGTCCTCTTCCCATTTGTGCCCCCATAGACTGAACCAGTGCGGCCTCAAAGGAGACGCCTATGGTTTCCTGGCGCTGATGCTTATCAACAACAAAAAGCTGACCCACCTGAGCCTGACCATGAACCCCATGGAGGATGGTGGGGTGAAGCTTCTGTGTGAGGCCATCCGGGAGCCGACGTGTCACCTCCAAGAGCTGGAGTGAGTAGGCAGTGGGGTTTGAGGGTCATCTCTGCTACCCGGGTTTCTAGAAGGCGAGAGAGATGGACAGGGAGACGTGAGAAATTTAATTCTAAGGTGAGGTGCTCAGGCTTCTGGGGATCACACTAGCTGGTTAAAGTGCTGTATTAAGTCGACAGAGTTGAGGGAAGGAAGGACAGACTGAACAGGAGCCCTGAGGTAGGATTACGAGTTCAGGGTCACCCTTGATCCTTTAAAGTCTGTTCATTCTTCAGAGATTAGTTTGGTGGGGTTTTTTGTTCGGTTGGTTGGGTTTGGGCTTTATTGTTTGTTTGTAGTGCTCCAGGCATGGAACTAAGATCCTTGTATGTGCACTCTACCACTGAGTCACACTCCCAGCCCCTCACTGGGGGATTCTAGGCAGGGGCTCTACCACTGAGCCACACCCCCAGCCCCTCACTGGGGGATTCTAGGCAGGGGCTCTACCACTGAGCCACACCCCCAGCCTAGTATACAGTTATTTTTCCAAAGATGCCTGCATTCATCCATACCCACTGCACATTCCCCTCCACTGCTGTCTCCCAGACTAATGTGCCATCTACTCTGTGCCATTCATGAGAGCAGATAAAAAGGCCATCTCTTGGGGATGGAGGGATGGCTTCATGTATACAGCACCTGCTGAGCAAACATGAAGACCTGCATTGAGATTTGCAGAATTCATGTAGAAGCCCCCTGCACATGCTTGTAACCCCAACACTAAGGGAGGAGACGGCCAAGCAGATCCCAGGGGTTCACTGGCCAGCAAGTCTCTCTAAAATGACAAGTTTAAGGCATAATGAGATAGAGGAGCATGCCTGATGTCGATCTCTGGACTCTACAAAGGCATGCACAGGTGTTGATACACTCATACCCACCCACACCTATGCACACATGCATATGCCTCACACAGAATAAAGACCATCTCTCTTTAAATTATATGTGTTTATTTTCTTATTTGGGAGTGAGGGCCTTTATGGGCAACAATGCCCACTTAGAGGTCAGAAGACAGCTTGCAGGAGTCAGTTCTACCTTCAACCACGTAGTTCCAGACGATCAAACTTAGGATCATCACTAGTGGTGGCAAATGCCTTCATCCACTGAGCCATCTCACTGACCCCAAGACAGTCTCTTAGAAGAAAATAAAGGCAGTGTTTCTGAATGTTTCTGAATATTACTCCCGCTGTAGTCCTTCCCCACTGAAGGACGTGGATTTCCTGTGTCTCCTGCAGACTGGTGGGCTGCCAGCTCACAGAGGATTGCTGTGAAGATCTGGCCCGCATGATCACAGCCAACAAGCACTTGAAGAGCTTGGATCTCAGTAACAACGCCCTGGGTGACACCGGAGTCATAGCCCTGTGCAAGGGTCTGAAGCATAGTGACAGCTCCCTGAGGAGACTTGGGTAATTTCTTGGGGTCACTTCTTTGAGGGCATGAGCATGACACCAGGGTGGTGGTGTGATGTTAAGGACCTTTGTGGAGTCATGGGTCTGGGTGTCAGATACTCATTGAACTTCCCTTCTGTGATGGGCATGATGCTGGGTACTGGGCGGTGGAAATAGAGACAACGAAGACCTTGGTGGTGCAGCACATAGAATCTAGCAAGAATGAACCCAAAGCAACCAGCTACAGCGGTGGTCCTTAAGACGTTAGTGTCTCAACCACCTGGGAAGCCTGTTAGACCCAGATGGCTCACACCCGTAATTCTAGCACACAATAGGATGAAGTTGGAGGATCACCTTGAGTTTGAGGCCAGTCTGGGCTATGCTGTGAGGTTCTATGAGATCCTAACACACACATGCACACGTGCATGCTCCCACAGACACACATATATAAAAATAAAATTTTTTTAAATACTAGGATATGGGCCAGTGAGATGGCTCAGCATAAAAGTGCCCAACAACCTGAGTTCCGATGCTGGGATTCAAATGATAACAGAAAACCGACTGTAGTAAACTTGACCTTCACACATGCACCACAGCAGGCACACGCATGCATGCATGCATGCATGCACAAAACAAGTGCAACTTTGTAAATATCAGAGTGCTCTGATATACCATCGCCAATTGACTTTCTTCCCCTAGAGGTGGAATCTTCCTGTGCAGCCCAAGTGGCCTGGATCTTAAGAGCTTCCTGTCTCAGCCTTCTGAGTGTGAGGATTACAGGCGTGTGAGGATTACAGGCGTGTGCTGCCATGCCCAGCTCTGTGGTTGTTTAATCTTTTTATTTAAAATGTGCCGTATGTGCATATGTATGTGTGCCTGCGTGTCCTTATTTATCACAAACGTGTGTGTACCAAGGCCAGGAGGAAGGCATCAGATCTCCCAGAGCCAGAGTTACAGGCAGCTGTCAGCCACCTGATGTGGGTGCTGATATCCAAGCCTGAGTCCTCTGCAAGAGCAGCAAATGCTTTCAACCACTGAGCCATCTCTCCAGTGCCCCTTGTCAATGATGTCCTCTGGCACGCTGTTCTTCTTGGGATAAAGCCCTAAATTTTTAATTGCCATACATTCATCCTACATAATATTGTGTTTCATGGGGACATTTTCATACAAATATATAATGTACTTTGACCAAGTTCCCCCCCACACACACACACCCCTCTGAACCTTTTCTCTCATCCCCCGCCCCATCCCATCAGTCCCCTTCATTCCCCTAGACAACTTCACATCTACTTTAGAAGCATGTATGACTTTATGTATCTACTTACAATCTGGGCTCCAAGACCAAGAGAAAACAATTCAGTGTTTCTTTCCAAGTCTGACTTAATTCATTTGACATGCTAATCTCCAGTTTCATCCATTTTCCTAGAACACTAAACCTTCAAAGTTTTCCATTTCATCTCATAACGTCATAGTCTCTGGCTAAGCTCTGACTGTCTAGACATGGTTACCTGTTAAGTGTCCTCCCGCAGTATCCATGCAGCTTCTTGGGTATCATGTGCATGTCTGGACATCCTGCCTCCCTCATGCAGCACCCCCATCCTTTGAGTTGCTGGTGTAATATCACTTTGGGGGGCAAGGGGGAGAAGGGTTTCTAGATAGGATTTCTCTGTGTAGCCCTGGCTATCCTAGAATTCATTCTGTAGACCAGGCTGGCCTCAAACTCAGAGATCCGCCTGCCTCTGCCTCCCAAGAGCTGGAATGAAAGGTGTGTGCCACCACCACCAGGCACGGTACCACTTATTAATCAGCAAGCATTTCTGTGTCCCTTGTGTCCCCTGTTGTTTTCCCTATTTCAGTGTCTCTGGACCTTTTCACAAAGACAGTTTGAGGTGTACCCAGCGGCTCTCAGATCCAGAACCAGAACTTAGAATTGGGAATGTTTAAGCTCTTCCACCAGAGCAAACTCTGGGAAGAGAGCCCCACTGGCCTTCTTTAAACATTGGGCTGAACCCCTTATGGGCTGAATGGAGGATCCACCACTGACGGTTCTTCTTGGGCTTCCGGGTAGGTTGGAGGCATGCCGGTTGACTTCCGAATGCTGTGAGGCACTGTCATTGACCCTGTCTTCCAACCAGCGCCTCACCAGCCTAAACCTGATCAAGAATGACTTCAGTACGTCAGGGATGTTGAAGCTGTGTTCTGCATTCCTGCATCCCACCTGTAATCTCTGGATAATTGGGTAAGTCAGCCCAGATGAGGTTGATGGGGAAATGACTTAGGTGAGCGACTTCCCCAGATAATAGCCAGGCGATTCATCCAAAGCATGTGACATAAATGCAAAGGCCCAGGAGCGACTCTAGGGTGGAACATGCCATTGAAGGTAGGCAGGGGGAGGATGGTGGATTGGGAACCTGGCTGGGTGAGGCTGGCAATCTTTACCTAAACTTGTCACAAGATACATGCACAAACAGGCCCAAAGGTCCAACTGGAGCCATGCAGTGGTGGCACACGCCTTTAATCCCAGCACTCGGGAGGCAGAGGCAAGCAGATCTCTGAGTTCAAGGCCAGCCTGGTCTAAGAGCAAGTTCCAGGGCAGCCAGGGCTACACCGAGAAACCTTGTCTTGGAAAAATAAAAATAAACCAGCCACTTGTACCAGTGAGGCACAAGGCACAGCGGCCTTTCACTTAGCAGTTGTCTGTGAATTGTTTCCCACACAAGCTCGAGGGTTGAGAGTTCTGTTGCCTAGAACCCATGTGAAAGCCAAATGTGGCGGTGTACATGCCTGCAGTCCTAGCGCTGGGGAGACAGAGACCGGAAGACCCTGGAGTAGTCCATTGGTCGGTCAGCCTACCTAGCCAATTGGCAAGCTCTAGGTTTGGGGAGTTTGTCTCCAAGTGAAGAATAGTGTAGCAAGACAAATGACAATGATTACCTGCAGGCTGGAGAGATGGCGCAGAGGTTAAGAGCCCTGACTGCTCTTCCAGAGGTCCTGAGTTCAACTCCCAGCAACCTCAGCTCACAACCATCTATAATGATATCTGGCGCCCTCTTCTGGCTTGCAGACGTACATGCAGACAGAACACTGTATACATAATCAATAAATCTTTAAAAAAGGGACAGTGGTCACCTGAACACTCCAGTCTGTATGCACACATACACACCACAACACACATACCCACATATGCACACACACACATGTACTGCTCTAATTGAGAGTTCTCAAAAGTTTGTAGTCCTTGGTTTGGCTTCCAGGACATCCAAGGAAGGGGGAACAAGTCCAAGGTGGGTCCTAGCGTGACAGTCCCTTTCTCCCCAGCCTGTGGAAGCAGCAGTACTATGCCCAGGTGAGAAAGCAGCTGGAGGAATTGCAGTTTACCAAGCCCCACACGGTGATTGATGGTGACTGGTATTCCTTTGATGAAGATGAACGGAACTGGTGGAAAAACTGAAGACATGAGTCCCCTTCTGCCCCGGGTCCTAGGACCTCCGTGTCTGGAAACTGTTTGTTCCACCTCGGACGATGTAGCTAGCAGGAATAAAATAAACACTTAGCATTTGGAAAAGCATCAGGTGGTCATGTTGATCAGTGGGCATATGATGTAAGGGTGGAGATGGGATGGGGGAGATGGCTCAGTTGATAAAGGGCTTCTGTGCCCTTTGATACACTGAGGGATGGAGAAACAAAAGATTCTGACAAAATCAGCTGAAGGAGAGGAGGGATTGGTGTTTGGATAATACCAAGAGGAGATAGTCCATCATGTCAGGGAAGATGTGTCACATCACACCCATACTCAGGAAGTAGAGAGGGACGGACATGTAACGCTGCTTAACCCCCTTTTCCATTTGTACCATCAGGGGATGGATGGTGCTGCCTATGATGGGGTGAGGCTTCCCATCTGGTGTAGCTGTTAGTTCTCTGTTGCTGGAACCAACACTGGAACCAACTTGCGGAGGAAAGGGTTTATTTGACATTTCCACATCACAGTCCATGACTGAGGAAAGCCAGGGCAGGAGCTGGAGCAGAGGATGCAGGAATGCTTTTACTGGCTGGCCCTTCAGAGCTTGCTCAGCTGGCTTCCTTATACAACCAGGCCTTCATTCGTATGGGTGGCATTGCCCACAGTAGGTTGGGCCCTTCTACATGAATCACCAATCAAGAAAACGTCCCACAGGCCAATCTGATGGAGGCCTTGTCCCAGCTGACTTTTTCCTCTTCCCAGGTGACATAGCTGGTGTCAAGCTGACTACTAAGCACACTACCTCAACATAGTCAAAATAGTCCCCAGACACTGGACCCCAGGTGATTGTAGGGTCTGTCAAGTTGATAACACTAACCCTCACAGGGAGGAGACAGGATCCCTGGAGTTCACTGGCTGGCCAGCCTAGCTTACTTGGAGAACTCCAGGACAATGAGATACTGTCTCAAAAAAAAAAAAAAAAAACAATACAGAAAGGTGGACAGCACCTAAGGAATGATACCCAAGGTTGTCCTCTGGGCCCGACACACATTCAGAGCAGAGGTGGAGGAGGATTGACCTCCATTTTCAGATCATGAAGGTGCTGGCTGAAGCACCCACACCTATCAAAAGGTGGCGAGACTGTCGCTCAACGTCCATGCCAGTGATCCAGCATGTTCTGCCACTCCCCAGTTGGCTGATTTTCCAAAGCTAAGAGCAACCATTGGTTGGCATGCAGGAGCATGTTCACCTGCAAATTGTCCTGTATCTATTGTCTAGATTTAAGCCTGTTTGTATAGCTCCTTGTTGCCAGGAATATAGAGCAAATATCCTGACCGTGAGAAGGCTGGGGTGAAGCGCGGTTGGTAGAGCACTTACCTAGCTTGCGGGAAGGCCTGGCTCATCCCCAGCACCACATAACCCATGCATAGCAGTTGGTGCATGCCTGTAATCCGTTTCTCTTCCCTTCCCCCATCCTGTTAAGACACTTCATCTGGGACTGGGGAAGTCAGCTGAGCAGTTAAGCTCTTGCCGTGCATGTGTGAAGACCAAGATGAAGGCTAGGCGTGGTAGCCTTCCCAGCCTCCAGAATCGGAGACAAGGGGTTCCCAGAGCAAGCTGCCTAGCAAAACTGACCATATCCATGAGCTCTAGGCTTGACTGAGACCCTGTCTCAGAAAGGTGAGAAAGCAATGGAGTGTGACTTCCCAAAATCAACCTCCGGCCTCTACACGCACATTCACACACTAGTATGTGTGTGTACGTGCATGTGCACACCACACATGGAACGTCAACTCTTCATCCCCCCCAGACCAGTGATTCTCAACCTTCCTGATGCTGCAATCCTTTAATGCAGTTCCCCAACCGTAAAATTACTTTGTTGCCGCTTAACTGTAATTTTGCTATTGTTATAAATTGTAAAGATCTGATATGCAGCATATTTGATATGCGACCCCCGGAGGGGTCGAGACCCACAGGTTGAGAACTACTGCTCACCTGTGATTCGTATGTACACTTCGTCTCTCTACAGACCTTCACAGCACCTTAGAAGTACCTTGTCCCCATCTTACAGATAAGGAAGTTGAGGCAATGGGATGCCTGAGCATTCCCACGGAGTGGGTAGTAGAGCGGTCACTCCAGCCCAGTCAATCTACTTCTGGTCAGGCCGGGAATGTCCAGAAAGCTTTCGGCCCCTTCCACATGCCTCAAACTGAGTTGTGTGTGGCCCTGCTACTCGGGCAGCATTGCTGAAGCCTGAGGATGTTCTAGGCTTGTTCCTTGTGTGTGTGCCTCTGTGTGTGTGTGTGTGTGTGTGTGTGTGTGTGTGTGTGTGTGTGTGTGTGTATAAAGCCTAAAAGTTGCCAAGCATAGTAGTGTACACCTTTGATCC
Source organism: Onychomys torridus (assembly GCF_903995425.1). Lineage (NCBI taxonomy): Eukaryota > Metazoa > Chordata > Mammalia > Rodentia > Cricetidae > Onychomys > Onychomys torridus. The sequence goes on from NC_050443.1 coordinate 4,260,818, forward strand.
CAGTATCTGGGAGGGCAGAGTCACGCAGACCTCTGTGGGTTTGAGGCCAGCCTGGCCTACATAGTTCTAGGACAGCAGAACTACATAATGAGACACTGTCTTGGAAAGGAAAAGAAGCCTAAAAGTCAGGTGACTGGCCTGACTTCCCTACCAACCCTTCGAAGGAGAATGAAAAGCTCATTTCTGGGGTGGGAGCAAGATGGTCCAGCAGGCACGGGCACTTGTCACCAAGACTGACAAACGTGAGTTAGAGCCCAAAGACTCAGATCAGGTAAAGGTAGACCTGAGTCCCCAAGTTATCCTCTGACCTGCACACACGCACTGTGACGTGAACACATCTTCTCACGCAGTTATTCTGTGCTGGTACTACTAGCGTTGAGCCCATTTGGGCTTCTTTGCAAGAACGCCTCTCACATCCTGGGAGATTTCACGTTATGTAACACTCAGATATTTGGCCAATGTGACGTGATCTGTGAGGAGACTGGGGGGTAGAAGGGGCCATAGTAGTTCCCCACAGGCTAGGGAAATGCCAACACCTTGACCACCAGATACAACATACTTTTTGTCTTGCCTACTTTTATATATGTAATACTTTTTACTTGATTTTATTTTTTTAAACTCTGTGCTACTTCAGCTCTCAGGTACCCATCACTGCTCCTCAGATTTGTATCAAGTTGACACGTGCTAGAGTTATCTAGGATGTGTATGAGGGTTTTTTTATTTTTTTATTTTTTTATTTTTTGCTTTGATGAGTATTTGGGTACCACATGTGGACCTGATGCCTTCAGGCAGAGATCAGAAGAAGGCATCAAACCCAGCAGAGAAGGCAGGAGAATCAGAAGATCAAGGTCAGCCTCAACCGTGTAGTGGTCAAAGCCAGACTGGGATACATGCAAAATCGGGAATCCCAAAGCAGAGTGTGGTAGCCATTGATCCGTATGGTCCCCAGCAGCTGTGTATTATATGGACAGGTAGAGCCCTACACTGTCACAGTCTTACAGCTCATCCCACCTACAAGGACAGATGCAAAAATAACCTGGGGGGGCGGGTAGAAAGATCGCTCAGTATTAAGAGCACCAGCTGCTCTTCTAGCGGATCTGAGTTCAATTTCCCAGCACAAGATAGTGGCTCATAACCGTCTATAACTCCTGTTCCAGGGGATCCGCTGCCCCTTTCTGGCCTGCAAGGGCACCAGGCATGCACATGGTGCACAGACATGCGTGGAGGCAGAATGCCCATACATATAAAATTAAAATATTAATTTAAAATATTAAGACCTTTTCTAAAATCACAACAAAAGGTCTACAGAGCCATAGTATAAAAGAACAGCCAAGGGCCAAGGGTTCCAGCACTCAAGCTACTTCCCACTTCTTCTCCACTGTCTTGGAGAACAGTGAGGGGTCCACCAAAGAGAGAGCCCCAAAGTTCAGGGTGCTTGGCCTTGGGCTACTGCTGCAGCTTAGGAACTAAAACCACCCTCATAAATAAGGTTTCCCCCTTGAGACAGCCAAGACAAACTCTGAAATGTTGAAGGTTCTCAACAATTGATACTCAGAGTAAGCCCCAAATGTTGGCTTTCTGTTTTTCACATTTTTTTCTTTGCAAAGGGAGAGCCATGGAGGACTTACTCAACTTGGTGAATACGGTGGCAACATCGCATTCACCAGGGTATCTGGGTGGGGCAAGACTGGGAGATGCCAATTCTTTGCATTGTGTATATGAGTGCAGATGCCCTCAGAGGCCAGAGGTGTTTGGTCCCCTGGAGCCGGAGTTACAGGAGGTTCTGAGCTGCCGATGTGGGTGCTGGAATCTGGTGTCCTGTGCAAGAGCAATAAGTGCTCTTAACCACGGAGCCATCTCTTCAGCCCATCTTCTTCACGTTCTATTGTAGATCTCGGCTTAGGTCACTTTTCTTGTCTCTGCCTGTCTTGCCACACCCTGCAGATTTGGTGAAGCGGTGTGCACAGCTGAAGCCACTGAAAAGTTTCCTGTGCCATTCAAGGTACAACGTTTCAGGTTCCCTTTCATCCCGGTAGACTCTTACACTCTTGCTGTTCTCTCATGCCCACCAGGTGGCAGGAGAGCACCATGTCTCGGCAGGGAGGAGCTGGCGGAGAGGAACGTGCCTCTCCTTTGCTCCTGGTAGGTTATCAGACACTGGGGCTACCTGTTTCTTTGTTAAGGGGCTCCCTGAACACTGAAGAATGCGGGAAAGCATGCCTGGCTTCCATAAACCACATGCCCATGGGAAAATTCACCAGCTCCAGCTGCAGCAACCAGAACTGTCACTAGACGTTGCTGGAGTCACAATCTCCCAGGCCAGGGCCTGAGCGCCCCTGATCTATATAATTCCTGGAAATCTCGGGAGCACCCAATGGATTTCCCTTTACCCTTGCTGAGTACTGATTCAGATACAGCCTGTCACGAGGTGTCTGCTAGCGTACAATGCTATCATGGGGAAGAAACAGCCCTTTGGGATTGTCTGTCCTTGGCAAAGCTGATCCATATTGTAAGTTGTCTGGTATCTTCATTCCTTTTGGTGGGATATTCCATTGTGTAGGGATAGATGGCCTCTCCAAGCAGGGCTGGCTCTGGTGAACAAGATGCAGCCATGACTTTTTTTCCCCCCAGACACCTTTGGTTTTGGTTTTGGGTGCAGGGATGTGAAAGTGAGATTAGCCAAGGCGGTGGTGTCTCACGCCTTTGATCCCAGCACTCAGGAGGCAGAGCCAGGCGGATCTCTGTGAGTTCGAGGCCAGCCTGGGCTACAGATCGCATTCCAGGACAGGCTCCAATGCTACAGAGAAATCCTGTCTTGGAGGGAGGGAGGGAGGGAGGGAGGGAGGGAGGGAGGGAGGGAGAGAGAGAGAGAGAGAGAGAGAGAGAGAGAGAGAGAGAGAAGAGGAAAGAAATCAAGAGACTACTTTTGTGCAAGAGCTTTCTCTTTCCACCATGTGGGTCCTGGAGATGGAACTTGGGGTTGTCAGGTTTGGAGACAGGCACCTTTGTCTACTGAACGGTCTTTAGAGTATAGTGGAAACTGTTAGCCAAGGCTAGACTTACTATGCCATCTCAAAAGCCCCTAATCAGCACCTCAGTTCTCTGGGACTGCTCTCTCCATCTGCTAAGGGACGTGACATCTACTGTGATCCAATCAAACCACTGGTGTACATTAAACTCTCCCTTCCTAGAATCAGGCATCCACCGTGACCATGCCTTGCCTGGAGAAGGTGGGGGTGGGGGTCAGCAGCCACCGTGTGCGCTGCTTGCTAAAGAGCACTGTAAATAGTCTCATTTCCCCAGAGTGAAACAAGCTTTGTCTGTCAGAATCAAGCAAATGCACACACACACACACACACACACACACACACACACACACACACACACCTCTTTCATGGACGTAGATTCCTGCAGTGGTATTGGTGGGCAGCAGGGAGCCAGAAACAAATTGACTGTACATCCACCAAGAATGAACTGGACCCTTTGTATCCATGCAGGGAGACGTGTGCATGCTAGTCCAAGAAACAGACAGGGTCCCGGCCTGTGGCTCAGGTGGCAGAGGACTTGCCTAGCATGCATGAAGCTCTGGATTTTACCCCCAGCACCACTTAAAACCCATCATAGTGGCATATGCTTGTGGTCCCAGCACCCAGAAAGGGGAGGCAGGTTATTCTTGGCTATGTAGCAAGTTTGAGGTCAGGTTGGGATGGGGAAGGGAAAAGGGAAGAGAGAGGGAGAGAGGGGAATATAGAGGAAGAGAGATACAGAAGGGAGAGAGAAAGGGGGAGAGAATGAGCAAGGGAGAGAGTAGGGGAGAAAATTTGAGAGACGTGTACTGGCCCCTCTAGACAATCATAGATAAGTGCACCGTCGATGGAAACACAGATGGTGGTAAAGATGTCAAGAGCTGAGTGGGAGCTGGGGATCTAGCTCAGTGGCAGAGTGTTTGCTGCAAGTGCATAAGGCCCTGGGTTGGATCTCCAGGAATGGGGGAAGACTGATGACAAAGTGGGGTGAACGGGAGATACAGTTCATATATTGATTACGGGTAATACATTAACAGTAGATGGTGGGTATGTGAATGATGGTGTGTGTAGGGCATGCTCACACTGAAAGGACCTTTATTCTGTGTGGGGGCGTGTAGGTGTGGGCATAGACACATGTGTGCCACAGCACACATGTGAAGGTCAAAGGATGCCTTTTGGGAGTCCGTTCTCTCCGTGAACATGTGCATTAAAATTGTGTGTATGTATGTGTGTGTGTGCTCACATGTGCACTAACGTGAGTGCAGGTGCCTGCAGAGACCATAATAGTGCATCAAATACCCTGGAGCTGGAGTTACAAGCGATGGTGAGCTGCTTGATGTGGGTGCTGGGAACTGAACCCGGGTCCTCCGCAAGAGCAAGAAGTGCTTTGAACCACAGAGCCATCTCTCTGCCCCAGGAACACATTGGGTTTCTTATTTTGTTTTGTTTTGCTTTTTGGCTGTGTGAGGCAGCACACATCTGCAGTCTCAACACTGGGAGGTGGAGGTAGGAGGGTCAGTTGATGGTCATTGTCAACCACACAGCAGGTTCCAGGTTAGCCTGGAAAACATGACACCACAGAGTGTGTGTGTGTGTGTGTGTGTGTGTGTGTGTGTGTGTGTGTGTGTGTATGTATGTATATGTATATGTATATATGTGTTTATTTGTTTATTTGTTTATTTATTTGTTAAAAGCCCTGTTTCTGCACTAAGGATTGTCCAAGGATGATGCATGGAGTAAGAACTCTAGAAGCTGCTATACGAGGCATTTAGTAGTATTTCCTCCAAGTATCCATGACTTTAAAAAAAAATCTTACTGTGACCAAACATCAATTCCTTGCCCAAATTCCCTCAGTATAGCTCCCGTCAGCCCAAATAATTATATCCATCAAAACAGAGTGGGCTCATGAGACGGCTCAGCAGGTAAAGGCCAACCACCTGAGCTGGATCCTCAGAACCCACGTGGTGGATGCAGAGAAATGACCCCAGCAAGTTGTCCTCTGGCTGCCACATGCGAATGAGTGCGCACAATAAATCAATGTAAAAATCAGTTTACTCTGTGGCTAGTTTCAGCGAAGCATAATTTATGTGGACTTAGACTCTAAATGGTTAATCTCCGCTATTCATCTCTTGGGGGAGCCTAGGCACAGTGCTTGGCCTACACTGACCTCTGTTTCCTTTGCTGGAAAATGGGACGATGCTCCCCTAGTGGGGCATAAGGTGGGTAAGAGACCAGGATGCCTGTGGACTGAGCTGGGGGCTCCACTGAGACCTAGAGCAGGGTTCTCTGTCCATGGTGCTGACAGGCAGGGCTCGGGCATCACATAGTGGCGGAATTCAGCATACCCGCCCCAAGATGCTCTACAAATGAAAGGTTTCCTGACCAGGCAAGTTCTGAAACACTGGATACTATATCCCAAGCTGTTTCTCCTGCTCATCGTCCTCCTCCCGTGGTCCCCCTCATCACTAGACAGCAGCATCCCACCCCTTACAGCCTGCTCTGCAGAGAATGCAGCTTCATGACTAGCTTGGAAGGGGTTTGGGCAGGGAAGAGGTGTGCCATTGTCAAGTCTTCTGAGAGCTTGCACAAGCATGGAGGAAGGGCACCTGGCATCGTGACACATGCCAAGCCCTGCTGTGTGCATTAGAAAACTTGAATTTGGCATGTTCCCGAGTTACTTGAGCATAGAACCCAGTTTTCTCCACACATCGCTGTTCCCTCGAGACACCCTCCAAGACACACTGGGAAGCAGATACACATTAGGAATGTTCCTGGATGCACACTGCACGCAGGGATGGGAGGAGGCTGAGGAGACTCTTTCCTCTCTCCGGTGTCTGTCTGTTCTACAGTCCCTGGGGCCCCTCCCTAGGCAACTGTATCCTACCTTGCTGGTGAGTCTCCCTTCACCCCAGAGAAAAAGCTTCATGAGGGCACAGACTGACTGTCAAAGTCACCACCGAGATCCTGAAACTCAGCGGAGTCCCTCGTGTATAGCACATGCTCAGTAAATACAACCAAGGAGGATGACTCAGGGGAGAGTGTGGGTCTGGGGCTGTGGACTGGGGTTGGGGTCAAACTGTCTGGCCTCCATGTCAGCTGTAGCAGCAGCAGCTCCACATAAAAAGCAGAGCTGGGAGCTTAGATGGTTCAGTGGGTTTGCTGCCAAGCCTGCCACAACCAGATTCCAATCCCTGTCCTCCATATGTACACACACACACACACACACACACACACACACACACACAATTTCTTAGAGAGATGCATAGCATCATGGATGCAGAGCCAACTAGATAGCATGGCTTGGACAAACAAAAGCAAACACCAAATGATGTTCCCACTGATAACCCAAAACTGAGGTTGCCCAGCCTTATTTGTCCTCCATCTGTCCACCTGCACGCTGGGACAGCTACACCTCAGGCTGAGGACTAGGTGATTCCCAAGGCAGGGCCTCACGAGACTGAGGTTGGCACTGGGTGGATTTGGGAGGGAGCGGGCTAGGATGACCCTGGCCTAAGTGCACAGACACATTGGCTCAGTAAATTCTCCGCTGAGTACATTAAGTACCTGAGGCCCAAGTGGATAGCACAGAGATGGGATGTAAGCATCAGCTCCTCATCATTGCATTCAGTTCTTGCTTAGGAGAGGTGCAGAGGCCCATGACCTCACATCTGGCTTAGATCACTTTCAACAGCTCATGAGACAGGCCGGCTCTTCCCTCTACAGGGAAGAGAGCCAATCAAGGACCAGAAGGGTTGGTTCACCTGCCCAGAGTAACACAGCATGTAAGAAGCAGAGTGGAAACTGACCTTCAGCTTGTCCATGTCCATGCTCTGCCTTACCTCTACAAGAACAGAGCATCTCCCCTCCATCTCTGGCCTCCAACAATGTCCCAGGTCAGCATTTGGCAGAAAGAACTAAAGGGGTTTTAAGCACCGTCTCTACAATCTTTACTAGCCTGTGCCTGCTCCACACCTAACTCCAGCTCTCCTTTGCGACAGTACCTACCCACACCGGCCCTGTGTAGGCACTACTCTAGTGCCACTTCCCCAAGCCAGGCAGCGGTCACCTGAGTGTCTTCCTGACCTACAACTACCGATAAATCTTCCAGAGGGCGATCATGCCCTGGCCCACCAGTTGCCCACTGGGACCTTCACTTTTGACCTCATCCTTCCAATGGGACAGGACGGACGGACGCAGATGGGCACACTCAGGACTTCCTCCCACAACACCCACTAACAAGAGGCCTCGTTACTCCTTGGGATGGTTGGAAGAATCCTAGAGTTCCCCTCACTTCCCCAGACTAGCCTGAAAGTCCCCCTGGCTAAGTCCACAATACAGCCCTGCAAAACCCTGGAACAGGCGACAATGAGCTGAGGATTATGCACCCAGGAAACTACACCTAACACTGAAGGCCCCTCCAGCAGCTGTGTTCCGGGGGGGCACACTGGACTGGTCGTGGAAACTGCCAACATCCTGTCCTCATTCAGGCGGGCTGGGGAAGTGTCTACCCATAGCCCATCTTCCTCCTTTGAGACCACCTTCACTGGACGGTAGCAGCCACAAAGATACAGCCCGCTCTGCAGAGAATGCAGATACATGGCCAGCTAGTAACCAGCACTTGGATGAGTCACAACACAGGAGTCTCTGGGAGCTGCACCCTTCTGTGGAGATGTTAGTGCCAGAATCCCTTTCCCAGCAGGAGCTCCGCAGCAAGCAGGCCTCCTTCCTGGAATGGCTGAGGACACTCTGGGCCCAGCATGGTCACTTCCGGTCTAGCACTTGTCACTGGTGTTCATCAAAGCGGGCTGTCTCCATTTAACCTCTTTCCCTTCTCTATCCCAAACTCAAGAACCAGGCAGTGCTGGACAATTGAATAGTGCCATTTATTGCTCCCACATCCCTTCTTCCACCATCAGGACAGGGAGCACACAGGACCCCGTCCGTCCTCTCAATGAGACCGTGCTGGGAGCAGGCTGCTACTTCTTCACTCCTCTGCTACTGCAAATCCAGGAGGGAGAGGGACGACTTGGGCTAAAGATCGACAAGGACCCACGGGGCAGAAAAATTAATGAACGGGAGAGGTCAAGAAGGTATGATTAAAAGAAAATTCTAGAAGGGAAGGGAGACCCTCTTGGTGCACAAGGCCAGGATTCCCTCCATTCCTTAGGACACCGTGGCCCACACCTGCGGTGGGGGATGGCCTCTCCATTGAGGGTCTTGTGCCGATTGATCTACACAGTTCTCTCACACACTGTCTCTGGCTCCCAGGCTGGGAACCTACACAGGGCCGGTGCGGGTCAGCAGAGAGGCTGTGGGCAGTCCTGAGAATCTGCCCCGATGGCAGAGGGTTCCCCTCACACCCAGGACAGCCTGGGCCGAGGAAGGAGGGAGGCCGCTGCTCCTCTCGGCCCGGTTCTCCCTGGGCCTCGTGGTCTTGCTCGCTGATAGTCCCCACTGAGCCCGAGGGGCCCTGCCCACCCCTCGGGCACCCCCGTCCCTACCGGGCCTCCCCACCGCGACACTCGGCACACCGCGCACCGGCCGACTGGTCCTCGCCGCCGTCGTCCTCCCCGCCTGCCCGATAGAAACTCTGTCCGCAGCTGCTGCAGACCGACGGCGCCCCAACCACGTGGATCTTCTTGTGTCTCCGCAGCGCAGCGCCCTGCACGAAGCCCTCGCCACACTCCACGCAGATGTGTGCGGGCTCCTCGCCACCCGCTGCCCCAAGCCCGTCCCCGTGCTGCGCGCACTGGTGGGCCAGCAGCCCGGCCCCGTGCCCAAAGCCCTTCCCGCACTCCATGCACACGTAGGGCTTGGGCGCCGGCGCCCTCCGAGACCGTGGGCCCGCTGCCCGCTGCCCTGTCCCCGCCAGGGCTGCGGCTGCCGCGGCACCGTCTCCTGGTGCGCCCACTACAATGATGCCCTCGCCGTCGCCCACGGGGATGGCGATCTCGCCGTCCACCGCCGCCGCCTCCTCGGGCGCCTTGGCACGCCGCACGCTGGCCGCTAGCACCTTGGCCGCCACACCGGGCCCTGACAGCTCTGGGTGCAGCCGCAGGTGGCGCGCCAGGCTCTTGGGCTGGCTGAAGCCGCGGCCGCAGCGCGGGCACACGAAGGGCTTGAGGCCGCTGTGCGAGCGCCGGTGTTTGGCCAGGCTCTTGCTCTGTGTGAAGCTGCGGCCGCAGTCGGGGCAGGTGTAGGGCTTCTCGCCCGTGTGGATGCGCTGGTGCTGCATGAGGTTGGAGCTCCAGCTGAAGCGCTTGCCGCACTCGGAGCAGGCGTAGGGCTTCTCGCCCGTGTGGATGCGCCGATGCTGCACCAGGTGCGAGCTCTGCGAGAAGGTCTTGCCGCAGTCGCTACAAGCGTTGGGCCGCTCGCCTGTGTGCGTGCGCTGATGCCGCGTCAGCTTCGACCAGTGGCTGAAGCTCTTGCCGCACTCGTTGCAGATGTAGGGCGCAGGCGGCCGCGGTCGGGGAGGGGGCCCAGGTGGAGGTGCGGACTGGGGTGGGGACAGCTTGGTCGGGGGCCAGCTGGGGACGTCGTCATCATCCATGATGAGGATGTCCACTGCAAGGCAAGAGGAAAGGAGGAGGCAAGTCAGAGGTGACGGGCCCACAGCGTCCACGTGCGGGTTGCCGATGGATTCGTTTAGTGAGCGGCCCAGGGCAGTTCATCCTTTCAGGGTTCGTCCAACCCGGGACAGCTGGGTTGTGCCAGCTTGCAGACCGCACCCTGTATCCCGTGGGGCGCTGATTACTGCCGGTACTTCACTAAGTATTTTTGTGTTCCTAACCCATCTCCCAAAGACCTGTTCTCCCTCCCTCGGAGGGGACGTTCCCTCTGCTAGCCTTTCTCTGAACCTGTAGACCAACGCGTAAGGCCTCCAGGGCCCCCAAAAAGCTGTACCAACCAAAGCTATAGAGGGTCAAGGGTTCTGAAAGAGGTCCCAGCAAATGGCACCTGAATATCAACATAGATGGGAGGGGCAGACCTGATGCAGCTGGAAAGAGGTCTTACAAGGTGTGCAGGTTAGGTCATAATGGTGTCTGTCACATCTGGGCAATCCTAGCTGCAGGGTGGGAAACAGAAACAGGGCAGAGTTGGACAAATGGGATGAGACACCAGCTTGGGAGGTGCACTAGCCTGACTACTGGGCATGCAAGCCCCCCAGAGTTAGCCTCTGTTACCCCTCCCCCTTCTCTGCCTACTAAGTACAGTGAAGGGGCCCTGGTCTGGACAACTGAAGACACCCACCTCTCAGGGTAGCCCCGAGTCGCTCTGCATGTGCATCCGGCCTGCCCTGGAAGCCTGCCTCTCATCCAATCCCACCTTGCCCTGCTTTTAAGGCCTGGGTACACCTTCCTTGGCATCTTTCCTCCAGGGGCCTACCCACCCCTTAAACTCCTTCAGCCTCTCGATTTTACAGAACCAAGGCCTGCAGTCACATGCCAAGGCCTCACCAGGAACAGCCTGCCAACCAACTCGGGGAGCCCCCTGAAGTCAGTCTCCTCTCAAGGCCAGGCCTCACAGTCCACTGGGAGCTCTCTTCCTCTCACCAGCCCCAAGTGCTCAAATGCGGCCTCCGAGGCAACGCTGGCAAGTGAGTAACAGTGGCCCACTGGGCTGGAGGGACACGAGGCCTGGCCAACCCACATCTGGTAGCTGCAATGCAACCTAATGCAACGGGAAGCTAGGCAGGCAGGGAAGGGTTCTTTGCAACAGGACACAGGACTATCAAGGTCAGCTTCCTGAGACAAATAGTGTGAGTGGTCCATACCGACCCTTATGAAAGCCCACAGGTGTGTGAAGCCCCTTTCCCTCCATCAGGACTGGGTGAGGGTGGACCTAAGACAAGGCCCTTCTACTTCTACACTAAAGATCCAGTGTATAACCTAAGGAGGCCAGCCTAAAGTCAAATGGATAATGACAGTTAAGACAAACTAAGAACATGGAAAGTCTCTTTAGTAGAGAGATGCATGGTTCAGGAGCCCCATCATAAGATGCTGCCTGCAGACCTCTACAGCTGAGCCTCATGAGTGTGCGTGTGCATGTGTGTGCGTGTGTGTAAAATGTGAAAGCAGGCCTATGTCAAAGGTTATGACTACAATTCTCGAAGCAGCCCAGAGCTCACGTCAGGTGCTGGCCCTCGGGCTAAATGCAAGATGAACTCAGCGGAAGATAAAGATCCCAGACCTTGGAGGCTGACAGGTTGAAACCTGCCCCACAGGTAGAGCGGGGACAGGTAGGAGTAAACACAGCTATTCTGTCAGGGCCCAAGGCTAAAAGACAAATGGAGCCTTCCTAGACATCCTGAGTTCTAGGACACACACACACACACACACACACACACACACACACACACCCCTCCTAGCTGACCGAAAGGTGAAAACAAATACTGCAAAGATTAAATACTTCCTCCTTGGTTGGTCCCAAAGGATAAAGAGCTGCTCTTTCACCTAAACCCACAGCACCCTGGGAGAACTGTGTGCACCCTCAACAACTACAAGAAACAAAGCCTTGGGCCCTAGCCCTCCTCCCGTCTCCCACCCTCCTCTATTCAAAGTGTGGCTCTCTCTCCCTTCCCTTCTCCCAGTACCTGGACCCTTATGCTCACAGCAGTATCTGTACAGAGGACTCCCAGAGCTACAGCTGGTTTGACTCCAGTGTTAGCACCCAGCTTTGTTCATCTTCTCTCAACAACAACCTGAT